>NW_013618922.1:0-1854 GCF_000695525.1 Brassica oleracea var. oleracea
ACCGTACGTGTCATATGTATATATGATCTGTGATTAGTATAAACTGCGAAACCTAAACTCCTTACGTAATTTTTCAACAAAAAGAAAATATTATAAGAAGAGAAGGATCGGCAAAAGCAGAGACTTGTCTTACATCAGATCTCATTTTCTAACTTATCTGTACTTTAAGTTACAAAAAAAAAAAAAAAACTTATCTGTACAGCTAGCCCTGGGTATTCGGATACCATTTCGGGTTCGGATCGGATCTTTCGGGTATCGGATTTTTTCGGATTTTGAAAAATTGTCCCATTCGGATATTCTAAAAACTCGGGTCGGGTTCGAGTTGGATCCACTCGATTCCGGGTGGGTATGGATATGAAAAAAAAAGTCCGAAAATATCGGATGTCCATTGTAACCGAATCGGATCCGGATAAAAAGATCCAAAGTAACCAAACTTCCTTGTTTTTGATCCAAATATCCAAACTTATATGACTACATAAGTAACTATAATAACTTGTAAAATGTTTAACATGAGTTAGAATGGAAGAAGAGAGTAAACATGTTAATATAAAGCCGAGAATGATATTACTTGTTGAAAAAAATACAACATTCTGTTTCCGATAACATAAACTAATAACAACAACATTCAGAGAAAATGTGTTCATGACACAAAACAAACAGAGAAACAAAGAGAACTACTGTCTCAGACCGAACATAAAAAAACAAAAGCCTTCACCATCCAAACTTCATCAGAAAAAACTTCACCATCGACCAAACTTCAGCAGAAAAAACTTCACCACACTCCGAAATTATCCTTGAACAAAGAAAACAAACTTGCGTTAGCAAATTAAATAAGCAATGATCAACTTTAAAGTTCATAGCAGAAACTATAAGTTGAGTTTACCTTGAAACCAAAGAACCAAACACAGGGACCAGACCACACACTTCCTTAGTCTTCTTGCAAGTTCAGATTATCATACTCTGACATAAATTAATATACTTAGCAAACAGCTAAAAAAATTTAACATATAAGATTAGAGAAGAAAAGTACCTTTCTTAAGCTTGTCTTCATACTCAAAGTCACTGAGAATTTGTTCCACTGTCACCAGCCTTGCATCACCACAACGAATGTCTGCCTTAAGCCATTGCCCAGAGCACATCAACACTTGAACCATGTAATGAGTAAGACAGCTCCTGTATGAATCAATGATACAACCAGACGTGCTAAAAGCACTCTCCGAAGCAACTGAAGAGACTTGCATTGCAAGTACATCTCTTGCAATTTCTGCAAGAACAGGGAACTTCAGAGCATTGAACTTCCACCAAGACAAAACATCGTACTCAACTCCTACAATGATTCTCGGATTGACTACACTCTCCCTTAGATAAGTATCCAACTCATCCTTAGATTCTCGATCTTCAATTTCTCCAACCAACTCCTCATACATGAAATCCATCCTTTCATACCCCATCTCGTTATTGATCAAATTGACTCTATCGAATGAAGCTTCTTGGCTACCAAAAGATGCAGCTAGAGTGGTTTGAGACGCTTGAACTGCTTCACCTCTGGCATACCGAGCATTGTACTCTTTAAACATGAACCGCAATACATCAATCAGTGACTGAAACATCTCCTTAGCTTCTGCACTATCTTTCCCATAGAGTTTCTCAAAACACATTTTTGCAAACTGCATCTTCTTCCTAGGATCAAAAACCGTTGCTACAATCAACATCTTGTTGATGTTCTTCATACCAGCCCAATACTTATCCAACTTCAGGAGCATGTCATCAGCCTTCGTCTTCAATTCCGAGTCAACAGAATTACTCAACCCCATCAGATTCTTCTGGATTGTAACGATCTCGCCATAGCACTTG
>NW_013618923.1:0-1853 GCF_000695525.1 Brassica oleracea var. oleracea
TCGACTTTATCAGTTTAATTATACTGCAGATCATATTTATTGGGTTTTAATTTCAATGTGAGGCGATAAGATAGGACTAATTAACTATCTAATTGATTGACACATCAACAAAGATTTTTTTTAATTATTACAAAATTGAAGTTACATATTTTCAAATGTTTTTCAATTAATATTATATAAGGGATGTTAAGAAAATAATTAACGTCTTCTTAGTCTCGATTTTATAAGAAGTTAGAAATTGTCCAAGCCCGACTGTTGAGATGGATTAACAACTGATTAACAATGAATGACATGTTTGTGTTTTAAAGAAAAAATGATGTCATTTTCTTTAAACCATAAAATATTTTCAGTAACCACAGATTTCGCTTCCATGATAATCTTTACGTTAATGTGTTAATTTATTCAAATGTTAACAATATGTATTATGCATACAATACGGAAATACTCTTTAAAAAAAAGTATACGGAAGTATAAGATTTGAAATTGAAATGTAAATTTAGAACAATCAGATGAAAATGAACCAAGGCAGGGGCAGAGCTAGTTAAATATTTAAATAATATGTTAAATAAATAATGATGTCATGCAAAATTAATGAAATAAAAATTATCATACAGCATGAAATTTATATAAATAGTATTGAAATTAAAAAAAAAATATTATTGAATTTTATTGTGTATAAATAATTATTTTGTATATAATTTATATATTTTATTTAATATCTATATTTATTTCAATATATATTTATTATTTAATTTATGACTCCGGTAGTTTCTGGGTCTGCACCCCGGCTCCGGCCCCGAACACCAAGGAATCCTGTCCCAAGAATTCCTGTCATTGTTCCAACCGTAAAAGTCATCGTCTTTTGCAACGACGATACTCACGGTAGAATCTTTGTCTGAATTGTATTTGTGCAAACGGTATATCCTCTCAGAGGGCCAGAATTGTGCTTACGCAAGACGCCCACTGCGACACTCTAGATCTCGCCGGTTTATCATTTTCTCCAGCAGTGGGTGAGATATCATCAGTCGCATTTTGTCCGCTAGTGGGTGGGATCTTTACCAACGAAACTTGACCAAAAGGTATGGATTTAGTCATCGTAGGAAATGTGCCAAGGCACGTCACGAGAACGGAAACATTAGCACGACTCTGCATCTGGTTGGATACAATAAGAGTGGCGGCTCGTGCGGATCCAGAGCTAACAAAGAGCACCAGGGTCATGATCGATACCATTATAAGAGTGTCCATGAGTTTTGATTAATGGGGAAAGATGTGTTATGTAATGGAAATATTTATCTCTTTTGGAAGTCTATGTGTCTCTCTATATATATATATTATCTCGTTTCGGTTTCTCAAATTTTGAACATTAACTACAATCAATACGTTTAAGAATCAAAAGGTGATTAAAATGTGATAACGGTTACCATTAGAATTAAGAGACTCTAAAATTAATTAGAGACAATCTCGGTTTGGTACTTTTTTCTGGGATTGTTGCACCTTGCAGTTAGAGAAAGATAAAATGTCGTCATTAATATCTGGTTTGGTATGGTTGGTGAAGTATACTGTATGAACTTTATGTCAACAACCCGTTTCGTCTCAACTACAGAAAACCCGAAAAAACAACTGGTATCTAGAGGAACTGAAAAAAAAAATGACATTTTTTTTAAATATTTCAATCTGTAAGCAATTTAGAAATAGAAATTATGAAAAGGAAAATAACTTTTTTTAATATTTTTCCTAAATTAAGATGCTGTAATTCGTTTTTCTTCAAAAATGAAAAAAGAACCTTAACTTTCTTGTGATGTTTTAAACTTTTTAATGAAAACATAAAAGTATGTGCTGAATGTATTTTTTGG
>NW_013618924.1:0-1852 GCF_000695525.1 Brassica oleracea var. oleracea
TACTGCAGAACATAAGCCACTAGCCCGATAGAATTTTCTTACTAATTCGTGGCACCTCTAAAATTTATATATTATTTGGCGCCTAAAGCCCAAGCTTTACGGGTTTTAACCCAGAGCCGGGCCTGTTTT
This sequence comes from Brassica oleracea var. oleracea, assembly GCF_000695525.1. Taxonomy (NCBI): domain Eukaryota; kingdom Viridiplantae; phylum Streptophyta; class Magnoliopsida; order Brassicales; family Brassicaceae; genus Brassica; species Brassica oleracea. Next base: position 130 of record NW_013618924.1, read on the forward strand.
CACATATCTACTTTGAAATGAGGCTATAGTTCTAAACCCTGTTCGAAATCGCGCTACGCGCTATCCGTGCGGCGACCCCGGACCTAGCGAGTTGTTAAAAAATCGGGATAAACTCAAGGTATACGCGGGACGTAATTTTTAACAAACTTTTCATTTTAAATTTACAAAAGACACATTAAATACCAAGTTAGATTATATATATCGTAATTGTTGTTTCTTAAAGCACACATCTAATACAAAAAGAAGAGATAATCCACTCACAAGAATCACCAAAAAAATATAGTTTTGATCATGAGAAGAAACAAAAAATATTAAGGATTGTATCTTCTAATCCTATTCTTCCTCAATGATCAGCAAAATATATAATCTTAATCTTGTGGTGGTGTTGTGGATGTGCTTTAAGTTAGAACTTGGTATTTGGAAACCTGAAATGAAAGAGACAAAGAAAAGTTAAATCATGTTATAAACTTATAAGGAAGTAAAGAGGTAACTATAACTTCACAAACCCACCAAAACTAATTACAAAAAAAAAACAATTGCAAGTCATTAGTTATTCACAGTAGAAAATTCACAAGATAAACAAAGATAACAAATATGACGTTCTTGGTACCTTAGTTTACCTTTTTTATTATTAAAAACTTTTTAATGAGCCAAAATTGTGTATAAAAATAATATGGTAATTTTTTTAGCCCAAATGTTTTACTTATTCTACATCCGTATAATGTTAAAATACGGACTAGGCGGGCATAACTCGGTCTAACGTAGAATGCAACTGTATTGGTTCAACTCGCCATGGTGAACCTACATTTAGCGAGTACGCGGCCGATTAAGCGGCTAGGCGCCCGCGTTTTAGAACAGGGGTTCTAAATAGTCACACATGCAGTATTGTCTTTTCTCTACGTTTAATCGTCAAAATGTATTAAATCTTTTATCATCTCAATTTAATTAACTGAATGATAGTAGGTTGATAATGGTATCAGAACTCAGAAGTAAATGTTACTGTTGAGTTATGTGTGTAAACTCAATGAAAGAAGATTTAATCCTACGACTTTCAAGAAAAGTTCCTGCAAAGATTTAATGTAGCTTACATGTGGACGTAAGTCTATGTTTTATACCAATCACAAGATTTGAAGAAGAATACTAACTTCAAAGAATAATAGAAGAATGACAAACCATTATTATAGTAAACATTCATTTGGCACTACTTTAGAAACTACAGAATCTTAGTTGTACGTAATTGTAAATCGACCGCTTCATTCGACAGGCTAAGACAAATAAATATGTTGACGACATTAAATCGGACAGAAAAATCTACCAGTTCAAACAAATCTGCTGTGATTCAAAAGTCTGCTACCAAATACACGTCAGATATAAATTCGACAACAGATTTAATTAGTAGATTTATACCATGATAGATTTGTTTATTTGTTGAATAAATCTGCCGTCGGAAATTTGCCAAAAATTTTAATGGCTTTTTTGTAATATACATTTTTCATAACAGCTGTTAGAAAAGACATTTTTGACCATAAAAATAGTTTAGTAATTTCAAACTTTTGTGCATTATTCTAGTAATTACTGAACTAATTTGACTCATTTTAGTAAACTTCCCTACATTTATCTATTTATCTCTACATAGGCAGACACGTCAGAAAGTCGTACGTTGAGCGTGTGACACATGTCCAATTCGGCAATACGCACCGTTTCATTTATTTTGCGAATTGTT
>NW_013618925.1:0-291 GCF_000695525.1 Brassica oleracea var. oleracea
TTTATTCAACTTTCTGGCTATTCTCCAATACGTTATGTATCAAAATATAGATTCTCAGATCGTGATTCATCATGATTTGGTTAGAATGACGAAGAAGTTGTCATATTCCCAATTTGGAAAAATGGGATCGAGTGATTTAAAAGTGGGATAACTTCTTCATCCTAATTCCTATGAGAATTATTAAACTTCCTCGTTATTTTCCACTACGTTATATATCAAAATAAAGATTCTCATATCGCCATTCATCTTGGTTTGATTAGAATGACAAAGAAGTTGTCATATTCTGAAACA
>NW_013618925.1:344-1852 GCF_000695525.1 Brassica oleracea var. oleracea
TTCCTATGAGACTTATTCAACTTCCTGGTGATTCTCCACTTCTTTATATACCCAAATACAGTTTCTCACATCGTGATTCATCCTGGTTTTTTTTTATTGACAAAGAAGTTGTCATATTCCCAAACAGGAAAACTGGGATAACCTGATTTGAAATTAGGATAACTTCTTCGTCCTAACTCCTATGAGATTTATTCAACTTCCTGGTGATTCTCCACTACTTAATGGATCCAAATAAATCTTCTCGCATCGTAATTCATCCTGGTTTGATTAGAATGACAAAGAAGTAGTCATATTACCAAACAGTAAAACTGGGATCACCTCATTTGAAAGTGGAATAACTTCTTCATCCCAACTCCAATGGGATTTATTCAACTTACTAGTAATTCTCAACTACTTATGATCGCGATTCGTTCTGGTTTGATTAGAATGACGAAGAAGTTGTCATATTCCCAATTAGGAAAAATGGGATCGCCTGATTTAAAAGTGGGATAACTTCTTCATCCTAACTCCTATGAGATTTATTCAACTTTCTGGCTATTCTCCAATACGTTATGTATCAAAATACAGATTCTCAGAACACGATTCATCCTGGTTTGATTAGAATGACAATAAAGTTGTCATATTCCCAAACAAAAAAACAGGGATCACCTGATTTGAAAGTGGTATAACTTCTTCAACCTAACTCCTATGAGACTTATTCAACTTCCTAGTGATTCTCCACTACTTTATGTATCCAAATACAGCTTCTCACATCGTGATTCATCCAGGTTTTTTTTTGATTGACAAAGACGTTGTCATATTCCCAAACAGGAAAACTGGGATCACTTGATTTGAAAGTAGGATAACTTCTTCGTCCTAACTCCTATGAGATTTATTCAACTTCCTGGTGATTCTCCACTACTTTATGGATCCAAATACAGCTTCTCACCTCGTGATTCATCCTGGTTTGGTTAGAATGACAAAGAAGTAGTCATACACCCAAACAGTAAAACTGGGATCACCTCATTTGAAAGTGGGATAACTTCTTCATCCTAACTCCTATGAAATTTGTTCAACTTCATGGTGATTCTCCACTATTTTATGTATCCAAAGACAGCATTTCACATTGTGATTCATCCTAGTTTAATTAGAATGACGAAGAAGTTGTCTTATTCCCAATTAGGAAATATGGGATCACCTGATTTGAAAGTGGGATAACTTCTTCATCCTAACTCCTACGAGATTTATTCAACTTCCTGGTGATTCTCCACTACTTTATGTATCAAAATACATCTTCTCACATCTCGATTCATCCTTGTTTGATTAGAATGACGAAGAAGTTGTCATATTCCCAAACAAGAAAACTGGGATCACCTGATTTGAAAGTGGGATAACTTCTTCATCCTAACTCCTACGAGATTTATTCAACTTCCTGGTGATTCTCCACTACTTTATGTATCCAAATACAGATTCGCACATCGTGATTCATCTTGGTTTGATTAGAATAACAAAGAAGTTGTCATATTCCC
>NW_013618926.1:0-1849 GCF_000695525.1 Brassica oleracea var. oleracea
AACTACTATTTTTGGAAAGTTATCATTTTTATAGAGAAATATTGTGGATTTGAATTTCTGATTTAGAAATTAGGCTAGAAATTAGGCTAACACGATTTTTCGTTGATATATGAGTATAATTTGAGAATTTTTTTATCAATAGGTTGTATTTTTAATATATATTTTTTAAACTGTTATTTTTGGAAAGTTATCATTTTTATAGAGAAATATTGAAGATTTGAGATTATTATTTTGAAATTAGGGTAGAAATAATTTTTGTTGATATATGAGTATTGTGTAAAAAATTTTGATCAACAACTTGTATTTTTTAAATACACTTTTTAAAAACTGTTTATTTTTGGGAAGTTGTCATTTTATAGATAAATAGTGCAGATTTGAGATTTTGATTTAGAAATTAGTATAGCAATAATTTTTGTTGATATATGAGTATTGTTTAAGATTTTTTTGATCAATAACTTGTATTTTTAAATAAACTTTTTAAAAACTACTAATTTTGGAAAGTTATCATTTTATAAATAAATATTATAAATTTGGAATTGTGATTTATAAATTTGAAATTTAACATGAATTTTTAAATTTAGAATACATAAAAATGAAAATTTCTTAACTTCAGAATACATAAAAATGAAGAACACCTAATATAGGTTAAGTTTTAAAAAAATAGTTATAATTTTAGAATACATGTTCAAAAAAAATTTCATTTGAAGTATTGAAGATAATTCATTTCCGAAATATATAGGAAGATAATTCATTTCCGAGTTGTCTTTTTAAAAATCCGAAGTTGTAGTCCTCTCTTTCGAACCGAACCGTGATTATGTAAATATAGACCCCAGCACCACCACTATATACGCTGCTAGAGAAAGCCCATTAATAACTTTTATGGACCTATATTGATAAGTTCATTTTGGGCTGATCTTAGAAGCCCAAATGAAGACGAAGGCACGGAGAATTAAAATTTGCCCCGCCGGTTTGAAACTTTTAGCCGGAGGGAGAAGATGACGACCTGTTTTCGTGTTCCTCGCCGCTGAATCCTCCGTACGTATTGCTATCGGAGATTTCTTCAATTCGTGGCGGTCTTCGATTATCCAAGACACCAATGGCTTCCTTAAGGTCCGAAAACTTCCTATAATGCTGCTAGTGTTAGATCCTTTCGTCCTTAGGAGTAGTATCAGTGTAATGTTTTTGAACACTGTGATTGATAATTAAGATGTGGAATTAGTGATTAGTTATGAACCTAGTGCCACAAATCAACTATCTTTTACTTGATTATGGATAGTTACAGTGGTTGGTTTAATGCAGATTCTGAGTTATAGTTCCAGTGATCCATTTAATTGTATTTTAAACGTGATGATAAGATAGCTTGCCTGTTAATATAAGCTTTTAATTTGAGATTGAGACTGTCTCCATCCTTTTAATATAGCATATGGAATTTTTGATCGAGGACGGTGAAACTTGATCATGGTAATCTTGTTACTGGAATAATGGTCCCAGGGTTGCTCTCTGTATCGTCATTTCTCTGCTTTACCTTGATCAAGCATTCAAGCTTGGTTGACTTTCACAACGTTGGATGTTATAGCTATATGTATATTCACGGATAAAAAGTTGTTTTTTTTTTTTTTTGCAGATATTGTAGTTTGATTTGTTGTTTCAACCTTCAAATGATCTTCTCGAGAATATTTGAGATACTCTTTCAATCTCACATGCTTAATTGGACATTGTTTGTTCTGTTTTTAGGGACTATGCATCACCTTGGCTCAATGTACAAAGCTGCCAAAATACTTTAAACATGTGCTTCGCCTTACTTAACTACCCTGGAAGCCTGGACGCTTTCTTCCACCTTAACTCAAAC
>NW_013618927.1:0-1256 GCF_000695525.1 Brassica oleracea var. oleracea
ATATATGTGTTAACTCCTACGAAAATATTGAGTTTTCCGGTAAATGTCATATATACTAAAGCCTATGATCTTTAGTGTTGTTTTAAAAATTCTAAAACATTCTACATTTGTATTAATATATATTAAACTCTCTTTCATTGAACATGGGCATCGTTTCATTTTTTTGTCAATTAATTTAGTAACACTTCATAATACTAACTAAATTGGTGGACTAACCACTATAAAATCGCTATTTTCTAGAGAAACGGAAACATCAAAAGTTCCAAACCTCTTTGACATTCATCATATGTTAGTGAATAATGCAACTATGCATTAAAACAATATTTTCATATTTTTGAATTTTTTTCAAAATCTATGTGTTAACCTATGACCTTTAGTGTTGTTTTAAAAATTTTAAACACATTCTACATTTGTATTAATGTATTATAAACCCTCTTTCATTGTACATGGGTATAGTTTTAATTTTTTGTCTTTTAATTTAGTAAAACTTCATAATACTCCCTAAATGGATGGACTAACCACTATAAATTTGATATTTCATAGAGAAACGAAGACAACAAAAGTTCCAAACCTCTTTGACATCCATCATATGTTAGTGAAAGATAAAACTATGCATTAAAACAGTATTTTTCATTTTTTGAATTTTTCTCAAAATATATGTGTTAACCCCTACGAAAATATTGAGTTTTCCGGTAAATGTTCTATATACTGAAGCCTATGATCTTTTGTGTTGTTTTAAAATTTTTAACACATTCTACATTTGTATTAATGTATATTAAACTCTCTTTCATTGAACATGGGCATCGTTTCATTTTTTTGTCAATTAATTTAGTAACACTTCATAATACTAACTAAATTGGTGGACTAACCACTATAAAATCGCTATTTTCTAGAGAAACGGAAACAATAAAAGTTCCAAACCTCTTTGACATTCATCATATGTTAGTGAATGATGCAACTATGTATTAAAAAAGTATTTTCATATTTTTGATTTTTTTTCAAAATCAACCCCCCCTACGAAAATATTGAATTTTTCGGTAAATGTTTTATATACTGAAGCCTATGATCTTTAGTGTTGTTTTAAAAAAATTAAACACATTCTACATTTGTATTAATGTATAATAAACTCTCTTTCATTGTACATGGGTATCGTTTTATTTTTTTGTCAATTAATTTTGTAAAACTTCATAGTACTCCCTAAATTTGTGAACTAACCACTATAAAATCGCTATTTTCTAGAGAAAAAGAGACAACAA
>NW_013618927.1:1343-1847 GCF_000695525.1 Brassica oleracea var. oleracea
GTAAATGTTCTATATACTGAAGCCTATGAACTTTAGTGTTGTTTTAAAATTTTTAAACATTCTATATTTGTATTAATGTATAATAAAATCTATTTCATTGTACATGTGCATAGTTTTAATTTTTTGTCTTTTAATTTAGTAAAACTTTATAATAATCCCTAAATTGGTGGACTAAACACTATAAAATCGCTATTTTATAGAGAAACAAAGACAACAAAAGTTCCAAACCTCTTTGACATCATCATATGTTAGTGAAAGATGCAACTATGCATTAAAACAATATTTTCATATTTTTGATTTTTTCTCTAAATCTATGTGTTAACCCCTACGAAAAAATTGAGTTTTCCAGTAAATGTTCTATATACTGAAGCCTATGATCTTTAGTGTTGTTTTAAAATTTTTAACACATTCTACATTTATATTAATGTATATTAAACTCTCTTTCATTGAACATGGTCATCGTTTTATTTTTTTGTCAATTAATTTAGTAACACTTCATAATAC
>NW_013618928.1:0-1847 GCF_000695525.1 Brassica oleracea var. oleracea
TGAGCTGTGATATTTGTTATTAATAACTATTGTGTTGTATTGTATTCTATTTTCAGGTATGAAGTTGGAGTTGCCTAGTCTTTTATACGGTGAGGGGTTGGAACCTCAGGTTAAGAAGATTAATAACAGCTGCCGACTAAAACTTTTCGAGTTGCTGATGGAAAAAATGGAGCCAGAATTCGATGAAATTATGAAAGATCCCATTTTTTCGCATATTATGGTTATCCAGAAGAATGATCTGAAGTTTTCGGCGAGGTTGGTACACTCTTTCTTGTGTAAGGAGTTGATGACAAGCAAGAGACATGAGAAGTGGTTCACTTTCGCTAGGAGACCTCTGCGTTTTGGATTGCAAGAGTATCATGCTGTCACTGGCTGAAAGTGAAGCGAGAGAAAAACAGTGGGTTAGTGACATGGAAAGATGATGATGGTTTTTGGAGCAAGCAGATAAAGACAAATGGAAAAATAAACTTTCAGATCATAAAGAAGCATTTGGAAGAGAGCAATACCTGGACTTGGGGTGATAGGGTGAGACTGATATATCTTTGCGTTATTATGGGTGTGGTGATGGGGAAGGATGAGAAGGTGAATATTCCGCATCTGTACATGAAGTTGGCGATGAATTTGGAGAAGCTTCGGAATTACCCATGGGGTTTGTACTCGTTTGATTTCCTTCTGAAGCAGATTGATAAAACAAGGCATAAATTAGAACAGAAGGAGGGGTATCTGATGGAAGGATTCTTGTTTGGTTTCCATATTTGGATAATGGAAGTTGTTCCTGCTTTAGGAGAGATTTGTGGCACTTGGTATATCTAATTTGGACGTCAAAAGAAAAGAAAAAAAGAGAATACTAAAGTATTTAACAAAAAGAAAAAGAAAAAAAGATATCATTGGCGTTGAGAACTTATTTCCAGAAAAGGTATGCATATATTTTTCTAATAAAATTTTTTATTGTCTTGTTCACTTTACTAATGATTTGATTATTTTTAGGAGATTTTACATTCATTCATGGAATCCCACATAGATGGAGTGGTCCTTTTGGCAACTGATTTTGTACAGAATGATGAGAAGAAAGATGAAAGAGTGAATTGCATTTTGGATATGATCAATAGAAAACATGATTGGAACAATCATGTTTGGGGAGAAAAAGAAGCTACGAGCTCCGAATTTGAGGAAGCTGGCGAAGAAAAAGGAGAGGATCACGCAGCTGACACTGAGAGGGGTGAGAATAGTCATGTTGCAGAGAATGTTGATGGCACAGCTGATGTTTCGGGAAGAAACAAGAGAAAGCATGCGGACCGAGGAGCAGAGTCAAGGAAGAAGAATTTTTTGTGCCAGCTAGCTGCTTCATTAAAATGGAATATTGACACAGATATGAAAAACTTCTTGGAGGGTCTGGTACAAGTTTCTTTTACTACTTTTGGGGAGAAATTCTGTCAGCAGTTCTCAGACAGGTTGGAGAAGATTGAGACTGAGGTTACACAACTCAGGACAGCTTCAGAGAGAACTGAGCAGTTTGAGACAGTTGTAACCGACAGGTTGGGGAAAATTGAGGCTGAGGTTACACAGCTCAGGACAACTTTTGTGGTGACTGAATTGGTGGGAAAGAGTGATCAAGCAAGCAGTCCTAGCATGACCAAAATCAACATTGATCCTAGCACGAGCAAAAAAGACACAGCTCCATCAAAGAAAAAGGTAACTACTAAGAGAAAGCGTTAAAAAGTTGTTGAAAGTTTGGAACTAGGCGATGGAATGTAGGTTGATATCTCATGATTTTTATAAGTTTTAGATTCATATTTTAGATTATTATGATCATTTTAGGTTGCATTTAGGCCTTTGTGTTGTATTTG
>NW_013618929.1:0-1847 GCF_000695525.1 Brassica oleracea var. oleracea
TTAAATATATAACATTTCTTCTCCTTTTAAGTGTAATCATAGATTCATTAAATAAATAATACATATATCAAGTTCATGCATAAATGAAAATTTTATGTTAGAAGAATTGAATTTCATATTTCTATCTATCGATAATATCTTTCTTTCTAGTACATCCAAGGTATTATTTGCTAAAGTCTTTTGTTTTTCTTATTTGAAAAACACTTTTATGTTTGGTGTTATAATTTTTTTTCTGCCATCTAAATATTTTTTATAAGAACAGAGTCCAAACTGATTCAAAGCCCATGAACCCAAAAACATAAACCAGACCCAAACCAAAATTAAACTAATAAAGAAAGACCAAATGGCCCAAGCTCAAACAACAAACACGTCGAAAACATGTGTTGATTACTCAACAACGAGGAAAACACATGTCGCCAAACCACTACACCTTCCCCAACGCCGGGAACCAAAGCGGCGTTTCGCCAGAATCACATCAGACACATGAGTAACATCACGTGCACCATCAGCGGCTGAGCTCCTTCCCGGAGCGTGTCCATCAAGCCTGAGCCTCGTCAAAATCTCATCTAGAGCCATCAATCCACCAGTCACATGAGTACGAAATCCAGAACCTAAACCGCGTTCAACTTCATCACCTTAGCTTCATCATCGGAGAGCATCCATCAACCTATGTCAAGATCTCATCCGACAAAATTCACACACAACAGAAACACATGAATACCAACCCAACCACACACACCATAGCCGGCGACGCAGAGCTAAGAAAGCCTCCACCTTCCGGGATCATAAGCCGGCGACGACAGATCTGAAGGAGCCTCCACATCCCAAAATCATAAAAAAAAAAACGATCATAAGGATCGAAACCAAAAGGAGCACATCCCTCGCCCTCTCAGAAACGCATGCAAAGAAAATAAAAGAAGATTAAAAACACAAATCCGATCGACAGTGGCTGTGGAAGCACACTCCATGGGCCAGAGAAATCTCGTCGGAGGTGAGCTAGAAATGGATGGAAGTTTTTTTCTCTTTCTACTTCTTTTGTTTGGTGTTTTAATTTCCTCGACATGGAACTCTTTTTTTGTGTTTGTTTGATTTAATTTTCTCGACGCTTCTTGTCTTTCGACATTTGTTATACACATTAGTAAATGAGATAATCTAAATATCTTGAAGTAATGTATACTACTCACATATAATAAGTATATAAGTAATGAACTGATACTAAAAGAACTTCGACATAAAATATTTGTGTACAGAAATGATAAATGTGCTTGAGGAACAAGTACACAATCTGGAAACTGGATAAACCTTTTATCATCTGCGTGACACGTGTACAAATTGTAAAATAAGACATCTTTCGTAATCTAGTTGTTTGGACTGTTCATGAAGTTGTCGCTTGAATTCATAATTACAAGACAGGGACGACATATCTCTCCGCCTTGATCTTCTTTTCTACTTGAAGGAGACCTCAAATGTGTTTCTCCTCCTCTTTTCTTCTTTTCAATTGTTTTGTAATGGGTGAAAAGAGGATTATCAATTTCTCTATCACGCAACCTGAAGAATATGTTAAATTCGTTGAAAGTATTAATGTGTGGAGCCTGAGTATAAAGATTGAAAATTTTTTATTTTGAACTTTGAAATGCATTAATCTAAATTAATGTAGCAAAATCGATATATTACAGACAACCTTAATAAACCCAATTGAGAATTAAGGTTGGAGACTGTAATTTATGTGACTATATGTGACTATATCTGCTCTCCAACAAATAACCACCGGTGCTGATAATACACCTGCTCTCCCCCTCAGATTCATCGCTGGGCAGACTGTAATTTATGCGTTATGCAAAAAAAAA
>NW_013618930.1:0-986 GCF_000695525.1 Brassica oleracea var. oleracea
CTTCTTTGTCATTCTAATCAAACTAAGATGAATCGCGATGTGAGAAGATGTATTTGGGTCCATAGAGTAGTGGAGAATCACCAGGAAGTTGAATAAATCTCGTAGGAGTTAGGATGAAGAAGTTATCCCACTTGCAAATCAGGTGATCCCAGTTTTCCTGTTTGGGAATATGACAATTTTTTTGTCATTCTAATCAAACCAGGATGAAGAAGTTATCCCACTTGCAAATCAGGTGATCTTAGTTTTTCTGTTTGGGAATATGACAACTTCTTTGTCATTCTAATCAAACTAAGATGAATCGCGATGTGAGAAGCTGTATTTGGGTCCATAGAGTTGTGGAGAATCACCAGGAAGTTGAATAAATCTCGTAGGAGTTAGGATGAAGAAGTTATCCCACTTGCAAATCAGGTGATCCCAGTTTTCCTGTTTGGGAATATGACAACTTTTTTGTCATTCTAATCAAACCAGGATGAATCGCGATATGAGAAGCTGTATTTGGATACATAAAGTTTTGGAGAATCACCAGGAAGTTGAATAAGTCTCGTAGGATTTAGGATGAAGAAGTTATCCCATTTTAAAATCAGGTGATCCCATTTTTCCTGTTTGGGAATATGATAACTTCTTTGTCATTATAATCAAACCAGGGTGAATCGCGATTTGAGAAGTTGTATTTGGATACATAAAGTAGTGTAGAATCACCATGAAGTTGAATAAATTTCACAGGAGTTAGGATAAAGAAGTTATCCCACTTTCAAATCAGGTGATCCCAGTTTTCCTATTTGGGAATATGACTACTTCTTTGTCATTCTAATCAAACAAGGATGAATCGTGATGTGAAATGCTGTATTTGGATACATAAAGCAGTGGATAATCTCCAGGAAGTTGAATAAATCTCATAGAAGTAAGGATGAAGAAGTTATCCCACTTGCAAATCAGGTCATCCTAGTTTTCGTATTTCGGAATATGACAACTTCTTTGTCATTCTA
>NW_013618930.1:1228-1847 GCF_000695525.1 Brassica oleracea var. oleracea
CACTTTCAAATCAGGTGATTCCAGTTTTCCTGTTTGGGAATATGACTACTTCTTTGTTATTCTAATCAAACCAGGATGAATCAGGATGTTAGAAGCTGTATTTGGATCCAAAAAGTAGTGGAGAATAACCAGTAAGTTGAATAAATCTCATAGGAGTTAGGATGAAGAAGTTATCTCACTTTCAAATCAGGTGATCCCAGTTTTCTTGTTTGGGAATATGACAACTTCTTTGTCATTCTAATCAAACCAGGATGAATCGCGATATGAGAAGCTGTATTTGGATACACAAAATTGTGGAGAATCACCAGGAAGTTGAATAAGTCTCATAGGATTTAGGATGAAGAAGTTATCCCATTTTCAAATCAGGTGATCCCATTTTTCCTGTTTGGGAATATGATAACTTCTTTGTCATTCTAATCAAACCAGGGTGAATCGCAATGTGAGAAGTTGTATTTAGATACATAAAGTAGTGTAGAATCACCAGGAAGTTGAATAAATCACATAGGAGTTAGGATGAAAAAGTTATCTCACTTTCAAATCAGTTGATCCTAGTTTTTCTGTTTGGGAATATGACTACTTCTTTGTTATTCTAATCAAACCAGGATGAATCATGATGTCA
>NW_013618931.1:0-1846 GCF_000695525.1 Brassica oleracea var. oleracea
TACCTTGCAAATTGTACACGGCCTGATATATCATTTGCTGTGAATCTCTTGGCAAGATTCAACTAATCTCCAACTCGAAGACATTGGAATGGGATTAAACATGTTTTTCGTTACCTCTAAGGGACCATTGATTTAGGATTGTTTTATCCTAAAAGTTCAAAAGGTCAAATGGTTGGTTTTGCAGATGCAGGATATCTTTCAGATCCACACAAAGCCCGATCACAAACAGGATACGTTTTCACGATCAGAGGCACTGCTATATCTTGGCGTTCTCAAAAACAAACGCTCGTGGCTACTTCTTCAAATCATGCTGAGATCATTGCACTCCATGAAGCAAGTAGAGAATGTGTATGGCTAAGATCAATAAGCCGACACATCCGTTCAAGCAGCGGGATTGACGAAAATACAGAGTCAACTATTCTATATGAAGATAATGCAGCATGTGTTGCTCAAACAAAGGACGGATATATCAAAAGCGATAGAACAAAGCATACTCATCCGAAGTTCTTCTCATACACTCAAGAGCTCGTGAAGAAGAAAGAGATTGAAGTAAAATATGTCCAATCATGCGACAATGCAGCTGACCTCTTCACAAAATCACTTCCGACTTTAGAGAAAACATGTCCATAACATTGGAATGCGTCATCAGAAGGATCTACGACTGCTCATTCGAGGGGGAGCTTAAGTAGTTGTACTTTTTTTACCTTACTATGGTTTTTCCCATTGGGTTTTCCTAGAAAGATTTTTAACGAGGCAACAAATACGTCAAAGCAATAAGCAATAGTGACACTGGTCCCCAGGGGGGATTGTTATGAAAGTCAGAAAGAGAGGCGCATTAAAATGTTGAAAATATAAAAGATGTGGGGCCCGCTGCACTATTTGCACAGTGAATCTTACTTTTTAACTTCTATATAAACGATCGATTTCGATCGTTTATAACTCGTCTCACACACTTCTCTTCTCCCTTTATAATAAACTTTCTATATCATATATCAGTGTTATTTACTTTTACGGGTATAAAATTTCGCTTCTATTTAAATTCCCGCGATACAATAAAATTTCGGTTCTTTTCATAAGAGGTATACTATACACATCAACACCAGCTAAAAAACTAATGTAATGAGCCAGAGCAAGCTTAACAAAACTTTGTGAATTAACGGAAGGATTCAAGTTTGATGGGCTTTAACTTGATTTACGGCCCAAGTTCCAATTCCTCTTCTTCGTAGCAAGGCCGAAGCCCTAGCTGGCTTCTTTTGTTCTACTGGAAAGGAAACACCGCGGAGAGGAGGTTCCCCTGGTGTCTGGCTGAAACTTCTTTAAGCTTCACCCGATTGACGTTTCGTACAAACAAAGAAGCTGATAGTTCAACAACTTTTTAAGGCACAAATGTCATTCCTAAGCACAAAAAGTGATCTTAGCCAAAAGGTTGACTTTGTTCAATCCCAGAATCTTGACACCGTGTTTGAAATTGTAATTAATTATGCTCCACCGGTGTTTGAACGGTATTCAGTCCACTAAAGAAGTCAGAGATGAGATGACTAAAGACGTTTTATTATATTTAAACTGGAGGGTTACAAGAGTGACAGGAAAGTGAAAAAGCAACAAGATCAAAGAGTAACAAGATCAAAGAGATAGCCTAAAACCCTATATCTAGCCATTCAGTCTGTTCAATCGTTCCAAACAAATCATCTTCTTCTTGCTTCCCTTTCACCTTTTATAGGACTCCTGCTCTTGATGCCCTAATTTCATATCTCTTTGGGCCTTGATGCGAGAGGCCGAGTACGCGGGCCTGGATAAGGTTCTCTCCAAGCCGGGTACTTCTGGTCGGCTTACTCGACCGGCTAAA
>NW_013618932.1:0-1844 GCF_000695525.1 Brassica oleracea var. oleracea
TTATTGCTTTATACGGACTTAAAACTAAATGTTATGGGAATAATGTTCGGGGTATCTAGCTCTTGGCCTTACAAAAACATAATAAAAACATAATATTTAGGTAGAGGAAGTTTCTAGTGTTGAGATGGTTTATAATATTGCTGAAAGTGAATTAATTTGAAATAACGAACCCAGAACGAGGGAGTATCAGATGATGAATATATATTATCATATCACCGAGAGTCGACATGGTGATTTGGTTCAATGTGAAAGATTCATCGTCATGCCGTTTACTCCAAATAGAAGAATAAGTATCAAGAGAAGTTCCGCTGCCGAGACAATAACCTTGCTGCTTAGGGTGAGTAATCAATGCTGCTTTACTTCCGAGCATCAAAACTATTGACGACATCATTGTTCTATCCTCTACATGTCCTTGAACATACAAGAGGCCAAACTGTATGCACCTTATGTTGGAGAGAAGATCATAGATTGAAAATGTGTAAGAAACTTAAGTAATACTAGGGCTTGACTCGCGCACCCACACATGTTTAAATTTTTTTATATAAATTATTTAATTACATTTTTAAACATATAGATTATTTAGATATTTTTAGGTTGACAAGAACATATCTGGATCTGGAAGTATTCGATTCGAACCCCATTCAAAAATTTATAATATTCGAATAGAGCTTAATTTTAACACCCATAAAAACTCGATATCAAAAAACTATTCATACTCGAATTTGTACTTGGATGCATATATAACTGGTTCTGTGAACAAATAAAAATTATTTGTTAACCTGTTTGAATTTTTGTCACGAGTAAAAAATTTCATTCAAACCTATAAAACTATTATGGTTAACATGTAAAATAAATGATTTGAATTTATAGTATATACAATTAATGAAATAATTATGAAAGGTGAAAAAGGAAAATATAATAAAACATTTTAAAATAGGTAAGTTATGTTTAGTACTTTGTAATAAATGATGTCGAATTAATTAGAAAATGTAATAAATGAAGTGGTTCGGTTAAAAATGAATGAAAATCTTTAAGAAACCACTTAAAAAAATAGGAAAATAATATTTTGTACTTCAGTTTAAATAGAATAGATATATTTGAATTTGGGCTTTGTATTTTCTTTTTATATATATTGAAAACATTTTTTATAGTGGTTTTTGGAAAATATTTTAGTAAAAATCATTTTTTTAATATATGTATATTTTTGAATCAACTTTTGATATAAATCAATTTTAAACTATTATTTTGATTTGAAATATGTATATCAAATTTAAATTTATTTTATGATTATTTTAAACAAAATATGTTTTAGGTAATTATATTGGGTTATTTTTGTATATTTTAAAACTGAACCAAATAGATAGTTTCTCCTGATATAATGAATTTTCAATTTTCATTACAAACATATGCCTAGATTTACAATTATATATATATATATATATATATATATATATATATCGGTCTAATATATCTCTTCGTAAGAAAGTGTGTGTTGGGCAAGATCTCTCACATATCACTTACGTCAAATTCGAATACGCGAAGGAAAACGACGCCGCTTACAGAGACGGAGAGTTTTTCAGATTTTCCACAGGAGAAACGTCCTTGATTCCGCCATGGAAACTCACGAGCAGCGGAAGACGAAGAAACCATCTTGAGAAGCATTTTTGACCGTTGAGATGCTTTCGCCAGAAAACTGGACAAGGATGATGAAGAAGAAGACCGATGGAGTGATGATGATGAGGCTGTGAATCCTTGACACGTGGATGGACACGATTGATACATTGGTTAATGCTCGTAGAGAGCTTGTGGTTATTTTATCATCGATATTCCCGTGAATAAATGAA
>NW_013618933.1:0-1844 GCF_000695525.1 Brassica oleracea var. oleracea
AAATCAATATAAAATTTGAACTTATATTTAACTATAAATCCCAATATCAATAGTATAATTTCGTAAAACTATAAAAAACGTTAATATTTTACAATTTAATTTTTATTTTACTAGAATCGACATAATCTCATAGTTCATAAATAGATGCAAAACATATTGAACAGAACACATCATTGACAAAACTTATGAATTTATAACACGAAAATAAAAATAATTGTTTATGACATTGTTAAAAGTTAAAAACATAAATGCACGGGTCAAAGACTAGTTTATTAATTAAAAGAAAAACTATTTAGTGAAAGAAAAAAGCCACCGCTATCGCTTCTGAATATTCCTCAAGATTGCGCATGAAGAAACGAATACACACATCTTTGTTTACAACTTTAATTCTTTAGGCGTCTTATTATTAAAAGAAATCATATTTGGTGACACACAAATGACCGTTAAAGGCGGAAAGTAAAGAATGAATTACTTGTGAACGACTCTATCCCGCGAGTATCTGACCCCGGACTCATAAGTCTGCAAATATTCATGATTTTCAAGCGCGTGAAAAGACAAACATATTTAAAAGCAATAAATCTTAGGTAAGGCGCAGAGCGTGGCGTTTCACGCGTCCAAGACACAACTTGGAAGTAGATTCTCGAAGAAAACCACTCAAATTCTTTGCGCTTTCTTCTTTTCAACACGGTCTCTTTTAAGTCTATATATAAGTAAAACCTCTCACAATTGTAAATCATAAATCTCATAAAAGATCTTTCAAACATTCAAAAATCTCTCTCCAGAAAATTTCAAAGTCTCTTGTATTGTTTATCATCTTTGATCTCTACCATGAATTCCATGTTCAGTGCCTCTGACGCTCTTTTCGCTGAGCTTATGGTGGGAAAGAACCTTATGGCTTCGTCGTTTAATGCTACAGCCACCACCAAACCCGCGTCACCGCAAACTCAAACGCAAGTGCAGAAGAATGAAAAGACAAGTAACAAAAGGACGGGTTTGATGCAGAAAACTCCGAGGTTTGCTCTGGAGCTCGACGGTCTTCACTGCTTCGAGACAATAGTCCGTTCTTGATTTTGATTATTATTGTTGATCCGTTCTTGGTGCTTCACCTCAAGATCAGAAACATTTTTTTCAGATTGTTATTGTTATATTTTATTCGATTTATTCATTGGAAGAAAATGTGATTGTGAATACATATTAGAATATCAGTTTATTCAATCGGATTATATTAATATATTATCTCTTTGCTTATTTAAAAACAGGTTTTTAGTTTTTTAGTTAAAAATTAAGAGATTGTTTTTTATATTCCGTTAAACATTCTACCCTAAGAATCTCCATTAATCATGTTCTTAATAATGTTAAAATCTAACCAGACAAAACTTGGGTTCAACTTTATGGTGAACTCTCAAATTCACCTCCATTATTAATACCAATCAAATTGCATTGAAAAAAAAATATATTAAAATACAAAAAAATAAAAAATAGCTTAAAAAATAAAAAAAGTCGCCGTTAACCAAAAAAAAAGTGATCTTTGTTTCATCTATTAGGTTTTGGGAATTATTTGATAACAGGAAGCTGCTCCTGTTATTCTTATTCTCTACAACATATTCCTTTTCTCCTCCTCTCTTTCCTTGCGGCAGATCCTATTCCGGCGTTCGTTGCTTATTCGACATGGGGATCGTTGGTGTTCTTCGTGAAGGCTATAGACAAAGAAGGAGTTTTCTCTCTCTTCTATGGTTTAGTCTAGCTCTAGCCATTGCACTCTGTCTCGTTGGAAATTGCTGGTGGAGCTTCTGTAATTGACGTATGCTTGTCATCCGTTCAGTTTGTTCTTGGCTCTAGTCAAA
>NW_013618934.1:0-1839 GCF_000695525.1 Brassica oleracea var. oleracea
AGATCAATCCCAATAACCTGCCAAATATAAAATATTGGAATCATCAAGTGAAAGTCGATAAGCAAAAAAAGTTGAATAATGTTTATCTGTGAAACCATTGACATGAGAAAATTTTGTTTGGGTAAGTTGGTCAAACCTGGTTCACTTGGTCGAGTTTGCTGATGATGTTCAAGCGTACATCTGGAAACTCATCTTTCAACAGCGAAAGAAAGATTGGAAGGAGATGCTCAATTGTTGCATCCTGCATTGGAAAAATCAATGTAAAGGTTAACGTATGCAACATATACAATCCAACAAAAAAAATCTCTCTGTACAACTGATCACGGTTATGGGCACTTTCCAGGTACAATTATTGGACGAAAAGGCTGAGTTAAATACTAACGTACATCTTTCCCATCACTGTAGAGTCAACACACATCTATATTTGCGAACTGTCTTACCTTACCCAAGACTGGAGCCATTCCCATTATAACTGAAGCCAGTGCAGATCTGACGTGTTGAGATGAGTCTGTTGATAGCTCCTACAGGTAGAATTAAAAGAAACTATAAGTACTATGTAACAGCTTATAAGTGTCGAGTCATTGATTCTTTGAAAAAAATTGAGATTCTCACACGGGTCTCTTAGAATGTACCTTTACGCAGGGGAGAATGTGCTGAATAGCAAGTTCAGGGTTTAGGATCCGACAAAACTTAGTAACTTTTCCAGCAGCTGCTATGCGTACTTCAGCCTCATTGTCACGAAGTAGACGCACATATGCAGGCACCAGTTCCGTCCTTGATATAGAAGGAACATTAAATAGTATTAGGAAGAAGCAACGGGTATCATCAAATATATTGATAATCATACCTCTGAAGAGGTAATCCACCAATATAGAAATGCATATAATGCAATAGGCCTAAAGAACTTCATTAAAACATACTACATGTTTATCCAAGACTCCTTACCTAGTAGGCTCAGGTCCCACGGCTTCACAAAGCTCATAGAGCTGATTTGCTACCATGTAACGCACACGCCAAGACTTATCCTGCTCAGTGACAAAGTACAAAGATTAAACATCTCATAAGTGTAGTTTATCCAAGGATTATCATCATAAAGACTAAGCAATTAGCACACATGATTACCTGCGAGAAATTAACAATCACGGGAAGAATGTGCGCAACACAGTCCTGAGGCTCCAACAATTTCCCAAGAGCAGCACAACCCTCAACCGCCAATAATCTAACGGAATCTTGATCTGATATGAAAGACAATGAAGAACCGTAAGATGAAAATAATGTTAGATAACTAAATAGATATGTGGACACTCATTTTCATCTTTATCTTCAGCTAATGCTCAGTGTGTAATGCATTTCAGTGCCTGCTGGCCGTAACTTTTTTTACATCCATCCGCCACCCGCAAAAGCATATTTAATACCGACTCGGCAATTACATGCTTAAACAAGCAGCAAAGCGACAGTGTGAACCATAACAGATAAGAAATTACCATCTTGAGTAAGATCATCAAACATAGACATAACGTCGGTCTTCAAGTGAGCTGATTCAATAGTAGCAGCAAATTTCCCCAGATTGGTTGCTGCAGCTCTTCGCACCATTGGCATATCATCTTGACAGAGCTGGGTATATATTGATCTCAACTCAGTCTTCACCGCATCTGGGGCGCTAGGGTATGCAATATGGAAAACTCCACAAGCTGAAACTCTGGCTGTGAACCATTCACCAGCTGCAAGTCTCTGTTACATCAGGGAGAGTAAACTTAAGTAATTTCCTTATTTCAACAATACAATATGCAAAGTTCTTAACGAAAAACATCTACTTGGCTTTCAATAAAGATGGCCAGT
>NW_013618935.1:0-692 GCF_000695525.1 Brassica oleracea var. oleracea
AAAAAAAAAAAAAAAAAAAAAAAAATTAATATAAACAGGCAACTAATTTTGTTACGTACAAAAAGAGTGAATTATATGGAAAATATTATCCAAAATTTTGTTATGTCAAGATAAGGTTTCATTGCACCAACAATCAAATACTAATGCCCTTTTTCAAAAAAAAAAAAAAAAACAATCAAATACTAATATACCATGAAAGGTAATTCCTATAATAAGAATGATACTTTACTAACCAATTGTACTCGGAATGTCCATTACAGGGATCGTATGAGCAACATTATTTCATTGGGGAAATTAATTGTTAACCACTTTTTATTTTTACCACCACTAAAGAAATAATTTCAAAAATACTTCTTTTTTTAATTGGCAAAAGACTCTTATGCCATTGTTCTTTATATATATAATAAATAAATATTTAAATAAATAAAAATCTAAAAAAGTAAAAATAATTTTTTTTAATTTTTTTCGAATTACACTATTTCGAAATTCAAACCCTAAACCCTAAAACTCAACTCTAAACCCTAAACCATCAATCCTAAACCTTATTTTTTTTTAAATACGAACCCTAAACCATGAAACATCAACTTTAATCCCTAAACCCCGAAACATCAACTATAAACCCTAAACCTCCTAACTCTAAACCCTATAACATCAACTCTAAACCCTAAACCCTAAACCCTAAACCCTAAACC
>NW_013618935.1:847-1832 GCF_000695525.1 Brassica oleracea var. oleracea
AACCCTAAACCCTAAACCTTCAACTCTAAACCCTAAACTCTAAACCCTAATCTATCAACCCTATGTCCTAAATCCTAAACCCTAAAACCCTAGAGTTGATGTTTTAGGGTTTAATTTCAGAAAAATATAAGGTTTAGGGTTTAGGATTTACGTTTAGGGTTTAGAGTTGATGTTTTAGGGTTTAGATTTGAAGGTTTAGGGTTTTGGGTTCAAATTTCAGAAAAATATAAGGTTTAGGGTTTAGGATTTACGTTTAGGGTTTAGAGTTGATGTTTTAGGGTTTATAGTTGAAGGTTTAGAGTTTAAAGTTTAGAGTTGATGTTTCAGGGTTTAGGGTTTAGAATTGATGTTTCATGGTTTAGGGTTTAGAGTTAATGATTTAGGGTTTAAAGTTGATGTTTTAAGTTTAGAATTAGGGTTTAGGGTTTACGTTTAGAGTTTAGAGGTTATATTTGAAGGTTTAGGGTTTAGGGTTTAGAGTTTAGAGTTGATGTTTCGAAGTTTAGGGTTTAGAGTTGATGTTTCATGGTTTAAGGTTTAGAGTTGATGATTTATGGTTTAGAGTTGATGTTTCATAGTTTAGGGTTTAGAATTGATTAGTTAGGGTTTAGAGTTAATGTTTTAAGTTTAGATTAGTTGACCATATGTTTTTCTTTTGTCAAAGTTAATCAAAAGGGTTCATTCCACCTGTTTATCAGCTAATAAATTACCATGAAAAATTCTACATATAATAAGAAAACAACGTTACTAACCAATTGTACTCGGAAGGTCCATTACATGGACTATATGAGAAACATTAGTTCCTACAATTATCTTCTTCGGTCTTCCTCCTGATGTAGTTACAAAACAACATTATTAATAAAAAGCAAATGAAATAGTGCTAATGTGATAATTTACGCTTTCTAAGAGATGGGTAAATGGTTTTTCCGGTTGCTTGAGTAGCACTACAAGAAAACAGCGGTATTCTGACGGACATTCCGACGGA
>NW_013618936.1:0-1828 GCF_000695525.1 Brassica oleracea var. oleracea
ACTGGTTGTAGAGAAAGTAGATTAACTTTTTTTACCTAGAATTCAATTTCTACCATTTTATTATTCGTAGAAGAAGAAATCTACTTTTGATGTTAAGAGTTTTCAAGGCTCCTAATCAAATGTTATATATAGTATAAAGGATGTCAAACCAGTTCTAAGTGATTCTAAAGCAAAGGAAATGCAAGACCATGCTTAATCTAAATGATATCAATTGGTGAGATGATTTTGAACTAGAACACTACTAAAATGCAATAAATAACAAAGCTTTCTTTCTTATGAGATGGAAGAACTCATGGGCTAAGGGAATTGACCTTGGATGATCAAGTTTCAATCTAAAGGTGTTAACTTTCAACCAATCTATCTACCTTAGTCCTAGACACCATCATTTCAATAAGATAACTCAAGCATCAAATTTTTTTGGTTGAATAATATCTAAGCAATCATTAATTTCAAGTCCATTAGTCATCTTAACACCTGTAACAACAAATCTCTTTGGTAAAGTATGTTAAAAGCATAGGAGAGTTGGTTAAGACATTTCATCAAACACCTTTCAGGTATGAAATGCTTAGAGCTCAACTTTAGAGAGTTCAACTCTAAAATTGCAATAAAGCACTCTACTAGCAAGGAACAAGATTGATCTATACTAAAACACCTTAGATCTAGCTTAATCACTCTTAGTCTCCCTAACCTATGAATCCAAATATGACTACTCACTAATCTTCATGATAAACCCAAGAATCAATGATGATTTGGTGTTAATCATGCTTAGTGATCAAGATAATCAAGCAATCACAAGAGATAATGATCAAGATTAGATCTTTTACCTAAAGGTTCTTTGTGATTAGTTAGAAAACAAGATAATTCCCTAACATTAGGTTTAGAGAGTATTTATATGACTTCTAAAACCTAATAGGTTCAGTCAACAACCTGAAAGGCCCAAATAAAACATAAATTTTCGATCAGAAGATAAGACACAGCGTGGGTACACTAGGTCGCTCCACATCTAGAGTGAGTTAGCAACCTCGCTGCGGTACGTCGCTCTAATATATTTGATTCACGTCTTCAAATTGCGCGCGGGTACGTGACGTCACTCCACCAGGTCGCTCCACATCTGGAGCGGGTTAGTCACCCCGCTCCGATACGTCGCTCCAATGTGTTTGCTTCACGTCTTCAAATTGCGCGCGGATACGTGACCTCGCTCCACCAGGTCGCTCCACATCAGGAAAGTTGTCGACAAAAGGTTGAGCTCGGAGTGGGTGTCTCACCCCGGTGCAAGAGGTCGCGCTGTCTTCGTTTCGTCTGGAGCGGGTGTCGCAGGTCGCTCCCGTAGCCCGCTCTGGTGCTCTGCTCGCTCAAACAACACTTTCTACTCCCTTTTTGATCCTAAATGCTTCCAAGTACATCTAAGAACTCCAATGGATACTCCAAGACCTGATAAAGACTTATGCAATGCAAAAAAGAAACTAAAATGCATGATCCCTATTCTAAATGACCAAAACATGCAAGAATAGAGAGTTAAAACAATGTAAATATGCAAGATATCAACTTTCCGTATAACATAATTTAAAAAATTAATTTAATTTAACAAGTTTTTAAATCCCAAAAAATATCAGTTTGTGTATATGAATATTTCATCAATTGCATTTAATTTATCATAATTTTTTATTCAAAAAATTATTTATTTCATTAAGTTTTAAAAATGGAAAAGATAAAAAGAGACTAAAAAATTTATATCAAAAGGACAATGAAGCTGAATTTTTATTCTATTTTGGCAAATTTCACATAATCTTTTATACTAAGAGCGATTTAAGTAAGCCATGACAAAGAA
>NW_013618937.1:0-1825 GCF_000695525.1 Brassica oleracea var. oleracea
TAGGATGAAGAAGTTATCCCACTTTCAAATCAAGTGATTCCAGTTTCACTGTTTGGAATATGACAATTTCTTTGTCACTCAATAAAACCAGGATGAATCTAGATGTACAAAGCTTGATTTGGATACATTAAGTAGTTGAGAATCACCTGGAAGTTGAATAATTCTCATAGGAGTGAGGATGAAGAAAGTATATCAATTTCAAATCAGGTGAACCCAGTTTTCCTGTTTAAGAATATGACAACTTCTTTGTCATTCTAATCTAACCAGAATGAATTGCGATGCACAAAGCTCGATTTGGACACATAAAGTAGTGGAGAATCACCAAAAAGTTGAATCAATATCATAGGAGTTAGGATGACGAAGTTATCCCACTTTCAAATCAGGTGATTTCAATTTTCATGTTTGGGAATATGACAACTTCTTCGTCATTCTAATCAAACAAGGATGAATCGAGATGTAAAGGCTTGATTTGGATACATTAAGTAGTGGTGAATCACCAGGAAGTTGAATAAATCTCATAGGAGTTAGGATGAAGAAGTTATCCCACTTTCAAATTAAGTGATCCCAGTTTCACTGTTTAGAATATGACAATTTCTTTGTCATTCAATAAAACCAGGATGAATCTAGATGTACAAAGCTTGATTTGGATACATAAAAAAATGGAGAATCACCAGGAAGTTGAATAAATCTCATAGGAGTTAGGATGAAGAAGTTATCCCACTTTCAAATTAAGTGATCCCATTTTTCCTGTTTGAGAATATGACAACTTCTTCGCCATTCTAACCAAGCCAGGATAAATCGCGATAAACAAACCTTGATTTTGATTCATAAAAAAATGGAGAATCACCAGGAAGTTGAATAAATCTCATAGGAGTTAGGATGAAGAAGTTATCCCACTCTCAAATCAAGTGATCCCAGTTTCCCTGTTTGGAATATGATAATTTCTTTGTCATTCTAATAAAACCAGGATGAATCGAGATGTACATAGCTTGATTTGGATACATTAAGTAGTGGAGAATCACCTGGAAGTTAAATAAACTCATAGGAGTTAAGATGCAAAAGTTATCTCACATTCAAATCAGGTGACCCAGTTTTCCTGTTTGGGAATATGACAACTTCTTTGTCATTCTATTCGAACCAGGATAAATCGTGTGGTAAGAAGCTTGATTTAGATAAATAAAGTAGTGGAGAATAACATGGAAGTTGAATAATTCTCATAGAAGTTGGGATGAAGAAGTTATCCCACTTTCAAATTAAGTGATCCCAGTTTCACTGTTTAGAATATGACAATTTCTTTGTCATTCAATAAAACCAGGATGAATCTAGATGTACAAAGCTTGATTTGGATACATTAAGTAGTGGAGAATAACATGGAAGTTTAATAAATCTCATAGGAGTTGGGATGAAGAAGTTATCCCACTTTCAAATTAGGTGATCCCAGTTTCCCAGTTTGAGAATATGACAACTTCTTCGCCATTCTAACCAAGCCAGGATAAATCGCGATAAACAAACCTTGATTTTGATTCATAAAAAAATGGAGAATCACCAGGAAGTTGAATAAATCTCATAGGAGTTAGGATGAAGAAGTTATCCCACTTTCAAATCAAGTTATCCCAGTTTCACTGTTTGGAATATGACAATTTCTTTGTCATTCTAATAAAACCAGGATGAATCGAGATGTACATAGCTTGATTTGGATACATTAAGTAGTGGAGAATCACCTGGAAGTTAAATAAACTCATAGGAGTTAAGATGCAAAAGTTAGTCAATTTCAAATAAGGTGAACCCAGTTTTCCTGTTTAAGAATATGACAACTTCTTCGTCA
>NW_013618938.1:0-1823 GCF_000695525.1 Brassica oleracea var. oleracea
TTCTTCACTAACCATCCCTTCAGGCAACTTCCAATCAAAGAAGTAAAGCAAACTCAACAGTCCTAATTCCACGGAAGCAAGCGCCATAGGCATTCCAGGACAACTCCTCCTACCAGAACCAAACGGCAACAGATCAAAGTGTTGTCCTCTGAAATCTACAGAACTGTTAGCAAACCGTTCAGGGATGAACTCTTCAGGATCGGTCCATCGCCTGGGGTCACGTCCTATGGCCCATACGTTGAGTTGGATTTGTGTTTTGGGAGGTATATCGTAGCCGTTGATCTTGACGTGAGACATTGTTTCTCTGGGGACTAATAATGGAGCTGCTGGGTGTAGCCTAAACGTTTCCTTGATTATGAGCTTTAGGTAACCAACTTTGTCAACGTCTTCTTCAGTGATCCTCTCCTTGTTGAGCCCTAGGGTGGTTCGGATCTCTTCTTGTGCCTTTCTCATCACTTTAGGGTTTCTAACGAGTTCTGTCATGGCCCATATCATGGTTATAGCTCCTGTATCTATCCCTGCAAGAAATATGTTCTGACAAAACACAAAAATACATAAAAACACATATAAGCACAAGGTTTGGAAATCAAGTCAGTGTTTGCATTTGTATGTGAATTTTTGTTTTGGTAACGTGAAGGTCACGTAAAATCAGATGCAAACAAATGAAATGAATGATCAAGACCTATATAATTGTAGTATAGTGGTCTGGTCCTAGTAGTTGGTTTTAAAATCCATCTTACTGCTACCTACATGGAGACTGTATCTTTGTAATTAATACTCTCTTTGTTTTACAAAATATCATTTTGATATTTTTTTCTTGATTCACAAATGGTACTATAATTTCAATGCAATTTTCATCTATTTTAATTTTAATACTAATCGAAAAATGCTTCAATCTTATAAATAATTTAATTTATCTCAAAACTACTGGTTAAACAAATGCATTTATTGAAAATATAAATATAATTCAATTATTTCTTACTTTATGCGAATATGTGAAAATGATATTTTTTTTATGAGTGAGTATAATGTAACACTTAGCAAGATAGATTTGAGATTATTACCATGAGTACTCCCTTGATATTACTAATGTTGATCAGCTTGAAATAATCTTTCTTCCCTTGTTTCTCCATCATATCCAACAAGAGTGCAACAATATCCGCCGCAGAGTCAATAGCTTTCTTCCCTGCTGCTTCAGGCTTCAAATGGTCATCAATCACATGCTGGTAAAAGGCATCAAGCTCTTCAAACACTTTGTTTATCCTCTTGTGTCCACCAAACAACCAATCTAACAATCTCCCAAGTCCACCAGGGAAAACATCAGAGCAAGTGAAACTACCAAGAGCAACCAATGCATCACGTACAAGCTCTTCGATTCTATCTTGTTCAATCACAAACCCACTCTCGTTGAAGTTCTGTCCTAAAGCCACTCTACAAATGATGCTTGCGGTTAAAGAGAAAAAGGTTTTGTTTAGATCAACAGGAGATTGTTTTAAAGAAGATTCTGAAACCTTTTTCACCATGAATCCAACCTCTTCCTCTCTGATGTTCTTGAATGAATGAACCTTCTTGAGGCTGAATAGCTCGACGACAGCGAGCTTCCGCATCTCTCGCCAGTACTCGCCGTACTGCGCGAAGCTGATGTCTTTGAAACCGTATGAGAGTTTTCCCGTGGCGACAGTCTTTGGTCTGCTGCAGCATCCAAGGTCATTGGTTCTAAGGACTTCTTCGGCTGCTTCACTCGAGGAGATGACAACGGTTGGAACGAAGCCGAGATGAAGAAGCACCACGGGTCCGTATTTGATGGAGAGGTGGTGAAAGCA
>NW_013618939.1:0-1127 GCF_000695525.1 Brassica oleracea var. oleracea
TGTATGAACTTGCGGAGCAGGGATCCATCAAACCTAGTTCCAAGAGCTGCAGACATCTGAGCTTTAGAAAGAGAGTGTGCTAGAAAGAGAAGAGAAGAAGAGCAACATGCTCAATTACAGAGATTGGACACTGATATGGGTGACATACCTCAAAATGATGCGGGCGTCAATGGAGCTAACAACGTTCCACAAAACCAACAGCGAGCAGCTCGACCCATTGGCACTTACGACCGCCCCAACATTCATGGCCATTGATTGGGAATCCGAGCACCCGCTGTGGCAGCCAACAACTTTGAGATCAAGTCAGGACTCCTCAACGTGATAAAGAACAACAAATATCATGGCTTGGCTTTGGAGGACTCATTTGATCACTTGGACAGGTTCGACAGCTACTGTGGAATGGCAAAGACCAATGGTGTGTCCGAGGATGCCTTAAAGCTCAAGCTATTCAAGGAGATTATCTTTTGTTCTTAAGAAAAAGCCTTTGGAAAGTTCATCTCTTGAATCATTTTTGTTCATATAGTTATTGCAATTCTGTGTTTCCAATTCATTGTTGTATCCCTCTGTATGATTAATCTGAAATCCAAAATGAGTTTAAGAGGAATCATGAAGAGTAGTGAGTAATCACCATTTGAAATCATGGGTTATGAAGATTAAGGGTGATTAGGTTAGAGCTAGGATGTTTGAGTGTAAATCATTCCAAGACCTTGCTAGTAGAGTAATCATAATGCATCTTCTGAGTTAGCTTCTCAAAAGTTGATCTTTAGGCATTTCCCACCCAAAAGGTGTTCGATGAAATGCCTGAAACAACTCTTCTAAGCTTTTAGCATATTTTACCAAAAGTCATTTGTTTTTAGAAGTGCTAAGATAGCCTTAGACCTGTTAGTAATGATTGCTTCCATATTATTCAACGAAAGACACTTGTTGTCTGAAATGTGTTAGTAAATGAACATTCATGTAGACATAGAGTTTGTTTAGAATCGTGTCTAAGCTTAAGGTTGATAGTTTGATTGTTCGTCTGCCATCCTTAGTTCGAAACTTGATCACCCAAGGTCTAATTCCTATACCCATGAGTTCTCATTTTCCTTAGTTAAGAAAGTCAACTCATTTACCGTTTTTATTATTCT
>NW_013618939.1:1223-1421 GCF_000695525.1 Brassica oleracea var. oleracea
CAATCATTTATACTACAACATTTGTCTTAGGAGCCTTGAAAACTCCTAACATCAAATTGGCGCCGTTGCCAAATTCTGAGTAGATTTGAACATTGAGATTTAGTCACTTGCTGGAGATTTAGTCACTTGCTGGAGACTAAGTCTTTTTTTTTCTTTTGTTACTGATTCTCTTTCTTCACCTCCCTTTAATCTACAGGT
>NW_013618939.1:1578-1822 GCF_000695525.1 Brassica oleracea var. oleracea
AACCAACAGCGAGCAGCTCGACCCATTGGCACTTACGACCGCCCCAACATTCATGGCTATAGATTGGGAATCCGAGCACCCGCTGTGGCAGCCAACAACTTTGAGATCAAGTCAGGACTCCTCAACGTGATAGAGTACAACAAATATCATGGCTTGTCTTTGGAGGACTTATTCGATCACTTGGACAGGTTCGACAGCTACTGTGGGTTTTCAAAAACCAATGGTGTGTCTGAGGATGCCTTAA
>NW_013618940.1:0-584 GCF_000695525.1 Brassica oleracea var. oleracea
AACCTATGATCATTAGTGTTGTTTTAAAATTTCTAAACACATTTTACGTTTTTATTAATATATATCAAACTCTTTTTCATGGTACATGGGCATCGTTTTAATTTTTTGTCAATTAATTTAGTAAAACTTCATAATACTCCCTAAATTGGTGGACTAACCACTATAAAATCGTTATTTTCTAGAGAAACGGAGACAACAAAGGTTCCAAACCTCTTTGGCCTTTATCATATGCTAGTGAATGACGAAATTATGCATTAAAACAGTATTTTCATATTTTTGAATTTTTCTCAAAATCTATGTTTCTCAAAATCTGTGGGTTAACCCCTACAAAAATATTGAATTTTTCTGTAAATGCTCTACATACTGAAACCTATGATCATTAGTGTTGTTTTAAAATTTCTAAACACATTCTACGTTTGTATTAATGTATATCAAACTTTCTTTTATGGTATTAATTTTTTGTCAATTAATTTAGTAAAACTTCATAATACTCCCTAAATGGAAGACTAACCACTATAAAATCGCTATTCTCTCGTGAAACAGAGACAACAAAGGTTCCAAACCTCTTTGACCTTCATCATATG
>NW_013618940.1:642-918 GCF_000695525.1 Brassica oleracea var. oleracea
ACCCCTACGAAAATATTGAATTTTTCTGTAAACTCTCTATCTACTAAGCCTTTGATCTTTAGTGTTGTTTTAAAATTTATAAATACATTCTATGTTAGTATTAATGTATATCAAACTCTGTTTCATGGTACATGAGCATCGTTTTAATTTTTTCACAATTAATTTAGTAAAACTTCATAATACTCCCTAAATGGAAGACTAACCACTATAAAATCGCTATTCTCTCGTGAAACAGAGACAACAAAGGTTCCAAACCTCTTTGACCTTCATCATATG
>NW_013618940.1:943-1541 GCF_000695525.1 Brassica oleracea var. oleracea
AAAAAATTATTTTCATATTTTTGAATATTTTTCAAAATCTGTGGGTATTGAATTTTGAATTTTTCATACCCCTACGAAAATATTGAATTTTTCTGTATAAGTTCTATATACTGAAGCATATGATCTTTAGTGTTGTTTTAAAATTTCTAAACACATTTTAAATTTGCGTTAACGTATATCAAACTCTCATTCATGGTACATGAACATCGCTTTAATTTTTTGTCAATTAATTTAGTAAAACTTCATAATACTCCCTAAATTGGTGGACTAACCACTATAAAATCGTTATTTTCTATAGAAACAGAGATAACATAGGTTCCAAACCTCTTTGACCTTTATCATATGCTAGTGAATGATGCAATTATGCATTAAAATATTATTTTTCATATTTTTGAATTTTTCTAAAAATCAGTTGGTTAACAACCCCTATGAAAATATTAAATTTTTCTGTAAACGCTCTATATACTGAAGCCTAATCTTTAGTGTTGTTTTAAAATTTCTAAACACATTCTACGTTAGTGTTAACGTATATCAAACTCTCATTCATGGTACATGAACATCGCTTTAATTTTTTGTCAATTAATTTAGTAAAACTTCA
>NW_013618940.1:1632-1821 GCF_000695525.1 Brassica oleracea var. oleracea
GAGATAACAAAGGTTCCAATAATATGCTAGTGAATGATGGAATTATGCATTAAAAAGTATTTTCATATTTTTGAATATTTCTCAAAATCTGTGGGTTAACCACCCCCTACAAAAATATTGAATTTTTCTGTAAATGCTCTACATAATGAAACCTATGATCTTTAGTGTTGTTTTAAAATTTCTAAACAC
>NW_013618941.1:0-1819 GCF_000695525.1 Brassica oleracea var. oleracea
CTCACTCAAAACTGTTTGTTGACACATTGTCTTTGCTTCTGTTAGCTGCTTTGTTGCCTGATTTAAATGTTCCTGTTGCATCACCACAAGAAGCTGCAGCTTATGCTAATGCTGTTTTTCCTCCAACTCAAGCGGGACCTTCCAGAGCTGCTGATGCTAATGCTTATCCCAGTGATTAAACTACTACTCACAACGTGTTTCTTTCATTGTGCGTTTCCTGAATCTCAAACATTGTGTGTTGGTTTCTTATTGCAGACGACTTTTGGCAGAGGGTTATGAATACCTTGGGACAGATTCAGAGTAATACACAGCATTTGGATACTCTGCGTCACATTCAGAGCAATACAGAGCAGGTGGTCAAACTACTGACCGATGGACATGGATTTGGACCACATCCTTCGGCTGCGGGATTCTCCAAGAGACAGCGAGCTGAGGAGGCAGAAGAGAGAGGCAAAAACGACGCAGATGAGAAGCAGCAGACGAATGAGAGAGGTGACGGTGAAGAACTGCAGGAGAAAGAGGAAGCTAACGATGAAGAACTGCAGAGGAAAGAGGGATGTGACAATGAATAAGCAGAGAAGCTGCAAGATCAGAATCTACAAATGCCAAAATAATCGCATGGAAGACAGTTCTTACATTAGCATAGTTTTATATTACCAGCGTACAACAGAGGACACATACATGTTGGTATGATGCTTATTTTCTTATAGTCATTCTAGACGCTGTTTGAAAAACATTGGGGAGCAAATTTTTATGTTTACTTGCTGGGCACTCCCGAGGCTTTTGTGTTATTGAGAAGAGAGATAAACAAGTAACAAGTTAAAGAAAATATATTCATTCTATGAAACTTCGATCCATTTATTTGTGTGGCATAATATAGCCCAAAAAGAAGAAGAAGCACAAATGTTTATGATTCAGAAAACCATAAAAATGATGATCTAATGAGCAGGAACCATGAAGCCTAGCGACTTGTTGAGCATATCTATTAGTACTAAACATTTAACAAGTTAGGTCCAGGCCTTCTATTAGTATAAGATATTTAAGGAAGTGTTAGTTATAGTTATGTACTTTTCTATGCTAATGCCTTCCACTTCCTACCTTCAGCTGCAGAGTAAAGACAGTACAATAGGAAAAAAAGCTGGAATCTGATCCTAGAACTGGAAGCACTTAGAGCACGTTCAACGCGGTCTCTTAAGGCCGTATTTAGCGCTTAATACGCGATTAAAATAAATGAAAAAAAAAACAAAACCCGAAGGCACGTCCCTTAATTAGGAGTACGAAGATACGTATGTTAAGGAACACGTGTCATAAAATTATTGGTTTGGGAAACCGTGGAGACGCGTTTCGTTCCATCTCCTTTCTTTCTCTCTTTCGGTTTCTCTCATCTCGACGAGGAGAAAGACGATTCCTCTTCTGTCGGTGGCTCTTCTCTGGTTGACTCCTCGGCGACGTCTCCTCTCGTCGAGATACTTCTTCTCTCCGAATCATTAAATGGGGTCTGAGATGCAAAAACCCTCAATAATTCGAGATTCTTTATTTGTTTGTCTAGTTTGGGATCATCTTGAAAGGACGAATCCAGATTTATTCATAGCATACAATGCAAGGATCCTTGAGCGCAATGCAACAATCCCTCAGCGCGTTGCGAAACGTACGCAAAGAGAAACCCTTATCTTTTCTTGTCGCACAAGTTTCCTTTTTTGATTAAGAATCTTTTTTTTTTTTTGTCTTTTGACTGGTTTATGGTCATCAAATAGAAACAGAGCTGGCTTTGAGTTTATTTTTTTCTTAATTCTCTTGTGATTGTTGCGTAGCTTCACCA
>NW_013618942.1:0-1818 GCF_000695525.1 Brassica oleracea var. oleracea
TTTTTTTTTTCTAACTTGCAAACCAATCTACTACCCACACCACCTCATTTATTACATTTCCCCTCTTCGATCTAATATCTATCTGTGCAACGTGGCTTTCCATTTTGACATGTTCATTGTAACACCGTACATAATCTTCACCAACGGTCAGATTTATATATATTAGCTTTTGTCATTCTAATGTTCATCCTAGTTTAATATTGCAATAACCCATATCTTATCATGCACGTTATACGGATTTGTAAAAAGTAGAAGATGACTGAGCTTATGTGTTGCGTTTATGGGTTAATAAATGTATTTTTGATCAACTTGTTGTTGATAAAAATCTCTATCCTAATGAAACTTTCAGAATGTGGCATGTATCACGTTGATATTATATGTATGTCACCTAGGAATATATACTTATATTTTAATCAATGCTTTTATACAATGGAACCGGATTTTAATCACATTAGAACTCGCCGACAAAAATAGTTGTCACTAGAACTCCATCATCACAATACATATATATTATACTCTTTCAGTTTTAGAAAGATAGATTTTTTAGTGTTTTCACACATATTAAGTAAACACATTAAATCACAATAATAAATGTATCATTTTTTTCTATAATTTACAATTTTCAATAATTTTAATCAATAGTAATTTAATAAAGTCAATTAATATTTTTGAAGATCATTTTTTTCATAAAAAATACAAAAAATCTATTTTTATGAAACAGTTTTTTTTTAAAAAAATATTTAACTTAATGAAACGGAGAGAGTATATATTATTTATTTTCTTTAGAAAAGAAAATGTAGTTAGGAATGTGATTAATAGAAAGAATGAGAATCATTTACTACTCACAGCTGATCGAAACGACGAAGATTCCAATTATTAGAAAATGATATGGAGACGTACATAAGAGGAATTAAGTATAGTGCATTTTAGCATATAATTAACCGAAGTATTTTCACATGAAATATTCAAAATTTGCCTTAGTAATTAGCAATGCCTATCTCTCTTACTCTCTATCTATATAAACACACACACACACCCACTCACATATATCTCCTATCATTCATCGTCTCTCTCTGTATTTCTCAGAACTAAAATCTCTCTATATGACAAAAATTCCCAACATGACGACACTCAACCAGCTGTTTGATCTGCCGGGGCAGGTTTGCCATGTCCAGTGTGGTTTTTGCACCACTATTTTGCTGGTACACCTTAGCTTCTTCTCTCTCTTTTTGGTTATATGCAGATTTGATGAATATAAATGTTTAACAGGTGAGTGTACCGTTCACGAGCCTGTCAATGGTGGTGACTGTGAGATGTGGGCATTGCACAAGCCTTCTCTCTGTTAATTTGATGAAGGCTTCCTTCATTCCTCTTCATCTCCTCACGTCTCTCTCTCATATGGATGAGGTTACCCCCATAACATATCTATTATTTATGCATAGTCCTGGGTATCTACATTTATATATACATCGATCACTCTTATTAATTTTGGTTTTATCTTTGTGTAGAAGGGGAACGAGGAGGTTGCAGCTACAACAGATGGTGGTGTGGAAGAAGAAGCGTGGAAGGTGAATCAGGAGAAGGAGAACAGTCCAGCGACTTTGGTTACATCTTCAGACAGTGAAGATGAAGATAGAGATGTTTCTCGTGTTTACCAAGTTGTCAACAAACGTACGTTGTGTGTATATATATATATAGTTTGATCTTGTCACCTTCAGTTCATTTCTCTTATAATTGGTATTTTTGAGTTGTGAGTAGCACCTGAGAAACGACAACGAGCTCCTTCCGCTTACAATTGCTTCATCAAGTAAGAAATCG
>NW_013618943.1:0-761 GCF_000695525.1 Brassica oleracea var. oleracea
CATCCCAACTCCTATGAGATTTATTCAACTTCCTGGTGATTCTCAAAAGTGTTTAGAAGAATGATTCAAACAACCAGAGATACTTAGATTCAAAGATTAAAGAGATTAAGAGATTTTAGTGAGAGAATCAAGGGAGAGACTCAAAACTCCATTAATTATTAAAGATGAGGTTTACAACATACTTATATGAGAGAGACAATCAATTTCGAAATCAATCAGATAAGGAAATCCATTTTCGAAATGTATCTGATAGGGTAAAGGTTCAGGGCATGTGTTGTCAAAGAGAGCCATCCAAAAGCAGCCAATGGGAGTCTTCACATGCTTGATCCCTTTGGCATCTTTTACTAGATGCTGTCTACTTTACAGCCTGTCTCCAGCCTTATCCAGCCCTAAACCTTATCCAGACTGCTCCTCCCTTATCCATACAGCTCCTTGGTCGTGGCTTACTCTCCAATGTGAGCCAAGGTAACTTTTAGTTACCACAGTAAAACTCTAAAGTTAACACTTCCTGATCACCAACTTAACACTCCCCCTCAAGCTTGACCATGTGGAACAAGTCAAGCTTGGAATCCATGATACACTCCCTCATTAAAAACCTCACCAAAGAAAACCCATTGTGATGAGGGAAAAAGAGTGGAGACTCCATGGTTAAGGGGCTCAGCTCCTGAGAGTAAGATCAATGAGTCCAAGCCTGGATAGTATGGACTCCATTGTCTTCAATCTCGCTGCCTTGGTAAACACATCTGCAAGCTGATCTTCAC
>NW_013618943.1:778-1817 GCF_000695525.1 Brassica oleracea var. oleracea
TATCTTCACTTCTTGTATAACATGGCAGAATCACTCCTAAGATAATCATCTGCCTCACCTTATGACAATCCACCTCTATGTGCTTTGTTCTCTCATGAAACACTGAGTTGGAGGCAATGTGGATAGCTGCTTGATTGTCACAATGCATAGTCATAGGAGTACTCTGCTCAATCTATAGATGCTTGAAGATCCCCTTGATCCACACCAACTCTTTGTCAGCTTCAGCATGGCTCTATACTCAGCTTCAGCACTTGAACAAGAGATAACCTTCTGCTTCTTACTCTTCCAAGTAACCAAGTTTCCTCCAATGAATGTACAATACCCAGTAGTTGATCTACAGTCCACTCTATCTCCTGCTCAATCAGCATCACAATACCCAACCACTTCCGTACTGCCATTGCAACCCATCCAAACTCCTTGACCAGGCGTGCCACTCAAATACCTCAGTATCCTATCAACCATCTTCCAGTGATGGACCTTTGGCGCCTGCATATGCTGACTCATTTGGTTCACAGCAAAACATATATCTGGTCTGGTGATTGTCAAGTAGATCAGCTTGCCAACCATCTTCCTGTATAGCTTTGGATCTTCAAACAGCTGCTTCTCTTCAACCTCCCCCTCTCGCAGAACTTTATATCCCTCCTCAAGGGGTGTCTTAGCTATCTTTCCTCCAAGCACATCAGTCTCCTTCAACATATCCATAGTATACTTCCTTTGAGACATAAACAAACCCTCCTTTGATCTGCATATCTCAATGCCCAGAAAATACTTCATCTCTCCCAAGTCTTTGATATCAAACACAGACTTGAGGAACTCTTTAGTGGCTTTAATCCCAGCCTTATCACTCCCTGTGATAATCAAATCATCCACATACACTACAATCACAATGATCCCTGAAGGTCCTGTCAAGGTGAAGAGAGTGTGATCTAATTCAGACTCCCTAAAGCCTCTCCCATTGAGTGTTATACTCATGAGACTGCTTCAGCCCATATATTGCCTTCTTCAATCTCAAACCATTTCCTGGTTTTACTAGATGCTC
>NW_013618944.1:0-1812 GCF_000695525.1 Brassica oleracea var. oleracea
TAACCCTAGGGGTATAAGTGTCTTTTATCCTTCATTAAAAGTGAAGGCACAAGTGGTTAGTGTAAATATGAAAAGTGTTACTATGTATGTGGTATTTGTGGCAATTTCTTTCTTCTTTTTTGCGTGGAGGAAGATTGCTTAAGAGAAATTTTTGGTATAGTCTTTTTTTTTTTAAGTTTTTTTTTCACTAAAAGTGTCCCCAAAGAGAAAAATAACCAAAAATGTTTCATTAAATAGTAAATATAATCTAGAGTTAGGGTTAGAGTTAAGGGAAGGGGTTTAGAATTTTAATAAATAAATATCAAAATTTTTAAAAATTGTTTCAAAAATCATTTTCAAATTTCAAAAAAAAAATTCGAAAAAATATAAAAAGTTCAAATTTGAAAGCATATAATTCGAAAACTATATAAAATATTTTTTTATTTCTTACCATTTGTCTAGATAATTAGTTATATTGATATATCTGTAAAGCAAAGGGTTGAAAGGTTTTTTGCCTCTTTAATGAAACATCTTTTAATCATTTTCTTTTTTTGTGGGTTATATTTTGGTGACAAATTTTTTTAAAATTACTATTTGATAGAATTGTCGATTTCTTAAAATACTAGTTACTGGTTGATGTCTCTCACCTTTCGTGGATTAATATATCTAGAAAGATTCTATTATGTTATTCAAAAATATTTTACACCATAATATTTTTAAAATAAATATAAATCCATGTATATAGTTTATGTATATATGAATGCTTTTAAGTTTTTTTACGTAATAATAGATATTTTATTAAACTAAAATTTTTTACGTATAATTGTTTTTAATTTTTAATTGATTATTAAATATTTCAAAAGCATAAAAATAATTTATTATAATAGTTTTTGAATAGATAATATATCTATTTACCTTTTTATAAAATTATTAAACCCGTAAGTGCGGACAAAACATAGCATTAGAAGTGTTTTGCCGTTTAGACAGTGTTTTACTGACTATATTTTATT
Source organism: Brassica oleracea var. oleracea (assembly GCF_000695525.1). NCBI lineage: Eukaryota > Viridiplantae > Streptophyta > Magnoliopsida > Brassicales > Brassicaceae > Brassica > Brassica oleracea. The sequence goes on from NW_013618944.1 coordinate 990, forward strand.
AGATTTAATTTTGAAAAAAAAAATATGATCGGGCCGTTATAATAGTGGGCTTAAGTTAATAACTGAATAAGGAAAAAGAAACAAAGAAAACTAAAAACCCTAAGGCACTATTCTCCTTCTCCAGGTCTAACAGCTGCAACTCTTGAAGCGCTTCTCTCTCGATATCTATAGAGAATCTAAGCTTCTGAACATGGCGAACATTGACATTGACTCTCGCGCGGCTCAGTTAGGTATAGATTGGTCTCAGGTTAATCTCGATTCCATCCATCTCCCTCGTGGAGAAGACTTTGGGATCCAAAGGTGAGACTTTTTCTATTAGATCTATTGTAATGAAATGGTTTTGATGGTCCGAATCTTGTTATGCTTATACTTGTCTGAACGACAGGAACTGATTCTTTATTGTCTTGCTTTTTTTTTGTTGTGGTTGATTAGTGATGATGAGGGTGTTTACCACGACGACCAGCTAGAGTTCGACACTGGGTTCGGTAATATCATCGTGGTTGATAACCTCCCTGTTGTTCCGAAGGCAAAGTTTGAGAAACTTGAAAATGTCCTGAAGAAGATTTACAACCAGTTGGGTGTTATCAAGGAGAATGGACTTTGGATGCCTGTTGATCCCGACACCGGTGTGACGTTGGGTTACTGTTTTATTGAGTTTAATACACCTCAGGTTACTCATCTAAAACCTTTTGTGTTAAGCTTATGTCACATGTATGTTGTTGATAGGAGTTTGTATTGATATATGGGTTGGTTTGCAGGAAGCTCAAAACGCTAAGGAGAAGACTCATGGCTACAAGTTGGACAAGTCTCATATCTTTGCTGT
>NW_013618945.1:0-1811 GCF_000695525.1 Brassica oleracea var. oleracea
AACACATAAATTTTACAATATTTAATATTCATATAACAAAATCAGTGTAAATATATAATATCAACTATCAAACGGTCTAGTATTGAATAATTGAGAAGAAAATAATGATTACAGATATCATTAAATTGATACGAACCTAAATCAAAATAATATTTTTTATTTATGATCTTTTTATGATAAATAAATCAAAACAATCATATTTACATATTTTCTATGATATATAGTTAAATTTAAATGATATTAACATACATATATAATAGGACAATTCTTCTAAATAGATCATTTTCAAGTTTTGGTCACAAAAATAGACCACAAGGAGAAAAACGACCAAAATGTTTCATTTAATAGGTAAAAAAACTATAATACCCTAGATATATAAAAAAATAAAGATAAAAATTAAAAAATTAAAAAATTAAAAAAATAATTTAAAAAATAATTTTTTATATAGTTTTAGATTATATGTTTTCAAATTCGAACTTTTTTAATAAAAAAAAAAATTTAAATTTTTTTTTCGAATTTTTTTTTATTTTTTTTTTCAAAATTTCTTTTTGTAATTTGAAAATAATTTTTGAAAATATTTTTTGAATTTTTATTTTCAAATTTTTAATTTTAATTTTTAATTTTATAAAATTTTAAATCTCAATCTCAAATCTCCACCCCTTAACTCTAAACCCTAAGATTTGAATTAGTTAACCCTAGAGGTATAAATGTATATTTACCTCTTTAATGAAATATTTTGGTCATTTTGATCTTTAGAGTCTATATTTGTGACATAAACTTTTTTAATGCTATCCTATGGTATTTCCATATATAATATACTTTTTAACATGGTTATCTATTAAATAATAAGACTTCTTACTCATGTGATTTTATGATCATTCGTATCATTTGATTTTAAGACTTCTTAAACTGCTAAAAACAAAAATTTCAACGTGCACTTTTAATAATGTAAAGTTTGGATTAGTTAACCCTAACGTATAAATGTATATTTACCTCTTTAATGAAATATTTTGGTCATTTTGATCTTTAGAGTCTATATTTGTGACATAAACTTTTTTAATGCTATCCTATGGTATTTCCATATATAATATACTTTTTAACATGGTTATCTATTAAATAATAAGACTTCTTACTCATGTGATTTTATGATCATTCGTATCATTTGATTTTAAGACTTCTTAAACTGCTAAAAACAAAAATTTCAACGTGCACTTTTAATAATTTTAGTAATTTATAATCGTATTAACAATTCAATGCAAATTGAAAAATTTAAATATTAAGTTCTCAATATTTGTTTAATGCAAATAATATTTATCTTTATATGATATAATTTAATTTAAACATTATTAAAATATATATATACTTTTTATATGAATATTTATTAAATGAGAATTTATATTTATATAGTTGTATGGTTACAAATTTTTAATTGTGAGACTTTTAACAATTCTAGTAATTTAAAGTCATTTTTAAAAAATTTAATATAACATATACAAAAAATCTATATTTTTATTATATGGTGAACATGATTGTTTAATTTATTTTAATAATATAAAATATAAAATATAAAATTTATGATTGGGAAGATAAACTTAGTTTAGGGTCATTTAAGGTTATTTCTTTTTATTTAAGGAAAAAAAATATCTTTTTGTACATTAATAAATAATTTATGAATAGTTTAATAAAAGTATAACATATGTTTTGATCAACCAACTTAATTCTCTAGTGATTCTAAGAATCATGGTAGTGGTGACACATGTCATGGATAAAAGATTATAATGCCTCTATTTTAATAGATAAGAGATACATTG
>NW_013618946.1:0-1811 GCF_000695525.1 Brassica oleracea var. oleracea
TTTTTAAGTTTATGCGCTGTGAACTCTTGTCTCTGGTTGCTATGCGGTTCTGTGTTATCTCACTTGTAGGATACCTTTGGTGTAACTAGGATATCGGATAATATGTTCTTAAGCCACTGCTATATTAGATTTAACATTATCATTTTTGAACAAATGTGGAAAGGAGAGGGGTGGAAAGGAAAAGAGTATCTTCGGATAATGGTGGGGGTGGTTGTTTATTTTCAATGTTGTTATATGGTTATTAGTATGATGGGAGTAGTATTATGTGTGTGCCTATGGAGAATAAGTTGTTTCACGCACGTGGAAGTGACACAGGATCATCAGATCCATAAACTGGTCTCCTTAAACCAGTCGTGTTTCTGGCTAATAATGTAGAATTGGATAAACGGATCGTGGTGGTTGGATTTGCCTATTGTGAGAATGTATTGTCACTATGAAATGGGCCTGATTTTACGTAGGTCTGCGATTGGGCATTGGTTCATGTGTCACAATGGATATGGCTATGGACTACCTTGCTACGCTGATGGACAAGGTATATTATCTCTACTTGACACTCATACCGGAGGGGAGAAGGGGAAGCATTACCGTGGAGAGATATATAATTTTTGGAATGGGAATGAGTTGGCATATTACGGAGCTGGGACTCTTCAATCCTACTTTTATTTAGCTCTATGGAGTATTTACCAATTAAATATATGATAATATTAAGTTGGAATTGTCGAGGTGTTGGTAGTAAATGGACTATTAGCTATCTCAGGGAGATTTGGCACAAACATAAACCGGATTTCTTATTTTTGTCTGAAACAAAGCAAAACCAGGAGTTTATGCAGGACTTTTAAGCACATTTTGGCTATGATAACCTGGTTACGGTGGATCCCATTGGCAGAAGTGGGGGCTTAGCCCTGTACTATAATAATGAATTTGAGGTCACAATCTCCTACACAAGTAATAGGATGATAGATGTGGAAGCAGTGGCTCTTGGAAGAAGAGTTTACATCACTTTTGTTTACGGGGATCCAGTACAGGAATTAAGGGAACATGTATGGGAAAGGTTAACTCGGTTTGGGCTTGCTTGCTCTGAACCTTGGTTTGTTATAGGTGATCTCAATGAGATCACTGGTAATCATGAAAAGGATGGAGGGGCGATGAGGAACCCTGCTTCTTTCGTTCCTTTTAATACTATGATTTGGAATAGTGGACTATTAGAATTCCCAGCAAATGGGAATAAATTGTCCTGGCAAGGACGGAGGGGTAAGGGAGTGGGTGCAGTGATGGTTCGCTGTCGATTGGATCGGGCCCTGGCCAATGAGGAATGAAACACTCTATTCCAATGTTCATACACGGAATACCTCCGTATGGTGGCATCGGATCATCGACCGGTAGTGGCTTATCTGGAGGACAAAGTAGTGAGGAGAAAATGACAGTTTAAGTTTGACAAACGTTGGATCGGACAGGATGGCTTATTAGAGGCTATCACCTCCGGCTGGAAGGAACAAAATAGTTTCCAACCAGAACCTTTTGTCACAAAGATTAGCAACTGTATACATGAAATCGCAAAATGGAGAAAGGACAATCCCCCTTTCGGAAAGGATAAAATAAATGAGCTACAAAAAACTCTGGAGGAGGTTCAGATGGATAATAACAGGTCACAGGAGGATATACTGGAGGTCTCTAGGAAGTTACAAGAGGCATACATGGATGAGGAGGACTATTGGTTTCAAAAAAGTAAGAATATGTGGTATTCATCTGGGGACCGCAATACATAATTTTATCATGCATTGACAAGGCAACGTCGGGTGAGAAATAGAATT
>NW_013618947.1:0-1809 GCF_000695525.1 Brassica oleracea var. oleracea
TCTTTTACGACGAACTCACGAGGAAAACCGCTCTCGTTAAGATTATGGTTTCTTGTAGTGCGAAGTCTCATGCACGATACCCTGTGCTCTGAAAAAATTCGACAAGCACATAAATTCAGTCCCATTATCACTTCTGATTTTCTTAACCTTCCGAGAAAATTGCCTTTCAATCATGGCAAGGAAATTTTGAATCTGTCGAGAGACCAGGGTTTTGTCGGCTAGAAGATACAGGCAGACAGCACGAGAACAATCATCTACTATCGTCAAAAAATATCTTGAACCACAAAATGCAGTTGTACGATATGGTCCCCATAAATCAACATGTATCAAATCAAAAACCTCTTTTAAATTATTAGAACTGGAAGGAAAACATTGTCGAGTTTGTTTTGCTCTAAGACACACATCACAACTTGTAAATAAATTCTCAACACTACTACTAATCTCAGTAACTCCAGAAACAACCCCCGTGATGTGAGATGATGGATGACCCAGCCTGTTATGCCACAAACTTAAATCTGCATGCACACTAGCCTTCATAGCAGTCACCGGCTCAAGCCCACGAAAATGGTATAGTCCCTCTCTCTCTCGTTCACCCGCTCCAATCAGCATCCTCGTATTGCGGTTCTGCAGAATGACCAACTTATCAGTAACCTGTCCAATCAAGAAGCTATCAGTAACTAGTTGGCCAAAAGAGATCAGATTAGTGTGAAATCCATCAACAAAAAAACGTTCTGCAGACGCAAATGCGAGCTCAATTGTATTGTTCCTTGTTTCGAAGCACAAGCATTCGATGCAGCAGGTAATGTAACCGGAAGTGGTGCTATGTCTCGAAGATCAGTGAGAAGCTTGAGACAACCAGTCATATGACGTGTTGCTCCTTATCAAGAATCCACAATGTATCATTAATCTTACCCACTGAGTTTGCATTCGACTTGTTGGCATTGAGAAGACGTTGAACAGCACTCCATTGCTCATCAGAAAGTCCAGTCAAGCCAACATGATCACTGTCTGTAATCATTCCAGCCGTGTTCATCCCAGCAGAGTTTGCACTTGGAATCTGCGTGATGTTTGCTCGTGGGTTAGAGCTACCACCACGACCACCTTGAACATTCTGAGTTCCTCTTCCTCCATACTTAGGTCGAGGCTTATCAGGCCACCACTCTGGATAGCCAATAATTTTTAAACATGAGTTCGCTTCATGACCTTTCTTTCCACAAGACGTGCACGTTCGATTGAAGTCACGGTTGCCACGAGATGAGTCTGTTGGAGTCAGTCCTTGTTGCAAGATGTTTGTAGTCCAGACAGGTGCAGACGATCGAAATCCAGACAAAGGTGAAGCTTGAGTCGCAAAGCTCATCACCGGAGTTTCAGTGGTGATGTTCGAACGAATTGTCTCATTCTGCAAAATTGTCTGATAGACGCTGTCGAGGTCCGGCAAAGGTGTTATTGCACACAACTGAGATCGAATGACCCATGAACCGAATCATCTAAGCCTGAAAGAAAATCATGTGTCTTCAGAGTTTCTTTTTCCTTATCGTGAGCGGCACTGAGATTGCACTCACACTTTCCACATACACATTGTTTCGACTCCATACATTCGGAAATCCCATCCCAGATTTTGGTTAAGCGACCAAAGTAATCATCAACGCTAGAACCGTTCTGTTTGCAAGTTGCCAAAGAATTTCTGAGTTGTTGAAGTCGAGCGCCACTCTTGATAGAAAATCTCTTCTTGATAATATCCCATAAGTCCTTCGCAATCTCTCGAGTTGAGATTGTCGACCTAATCTTTGGCTCAATTGTTTGTTTGAT
>NW_013618948.1:0-1809 GCF_000695525.1 Brassica oleracea var. oleracea
AAAAAAACTTTTACAGTGCTTTATGTACCAGAGTTTTTGATGAAAAAATGATTTTTTACAGTGATTTACATTTTAAATCGATTTCTTTACAAAATAAAATAGCTACATAACTATTTCATATTTATGAGATTTAGATATCTGTATTTTGTTTAAAACACTATCAAAATAAAATATTTTAAAAAACAATAAATTTAAAGTTAATCATTTTTTTGGTCAGCAATTTAAAGTTAATCTAAATCACAACTTTAGTAGAATTACATTTAAATTTTTTTATGTTTGAATAATATTTTTTTTTTTTGGTATAAATACGCTCGGTTGGTCTCTTTGATAAGCGCGTGCTCCGTCTGGTTTCTTTACTTAGTGTTGTTTCGTCAAGTTGTATATTTCTATAATAAAAAATTGCTCACTACGAGATTTATTGGTGGAACTCTCAATCAGTAAAAAAGGAAAAGACAATTGGTCGTGTTGTAGCGTTGGATTCAAGTTGCTTTTTATGGGAGTAGGACTAGCTCAGGGATGTATTGTAGCGTTGGATTCAAGTTGCTTTTTATGAGAGTAGGACTAGCTCAGGGATGGAGAAAGTTTAATGAAATGAAACAAAACATGTAGAAGTCAGCCTTGCTAGAAAGGTTCATGATGAGATTGGTGGTTGCTCTTCTACGCTAGTAGAACAATATTGCTATTATAATCCCGGCAACAAAAGCTTTGGACATTTTAACGTTGTTGATTGAACACAATTAGATCATGGATATGAATATTTACAGATTAATACTAATTATGGTTAGTACTCTATATATGAATAAGTAATAGTAGTATATATTGGTTCATATGACAAGTACTCTATATATGAATATAATCCTCTTTACCTTTCGTAGTATATATGAACAACAAGTACGTTGTTGATTGAACATAATCCTCTTTACCTTTCGGTGAAGTTTATTAAAAGTTAAAACACTTTAAAATACATATGACAAGTACTCTACATATGAATAAGTAATAGTAGTATATATTGGTTCATATGGAAAAGAACCTTCTTTTTTGTTACTTCATCCTTTAACCTCTACATTTTATGTATTCCCATGTCATCAACTAGTGCTTTAGTCATCATTATCTACTTTAATTGTCACGCTTGCACATGCCCAATCTTTCCCACAATGTACAAGCTGCTAAGAAAGAATCTAGGAACAAAGAAGAAGAATCAAATCTGGATGTAGGGATAAAGAAAAAAGAGAGAATTCTATATAAAGTACTATAGTCAAATAGATGAGGCTTAGAATACTAATTAAAAGTTGAAGTAACTACAACGAGAAACAATCATATAGAGGAGGCTTAGAATACTAATTAAAAGTTGAAGTAACTACAACGAGAAACATTTAGAATAAATATAAATTAAATATTGTTTACTTTTATCAAGTTAGACATCCATAATCATTTGAATGAAATATAATGCAAAAACATTTACTCAGGCTTTAGAGGTGGTGAGGTCAAGAAGATAAAGTAGATTGGGTAATTTTATGGGGACTATATTATACTTTCTTAATCCGGTTTGATCCCCAATGATAAATCGTATCGTTCATAAATACTTCTTCCGTTTTAAAAAAGAACTATGTTAAACAATTTTTTATATTTTCAATGCATTAATTAACTAATGATAAATTGTAAATTAAAAAATTATAATTGTTTTTATTAAAAAAATGTTATTAGTTAAAATTATATAAAATAATTATATAAAATAATTAATTACAAAAAATAATGCATTGGTAAATAAAATTTAATGCATTTTATTAAGTAAGAAAACTCTAAAACATA
>NW_013618949.1:0-1809 GCF_000695525.1 Brassica oleracea var. oleracea
CTGGAGAGGCTTGTGTCACCATCCCGAATGAGGTCGTTGAGAAAAACAAAAAGGCGTGGGAGTCTTTTATCATTGGCCAATTTTATGACGACGCTCCTGCTCGCGCAGCAGTTCACGCGATTGTCAATGGCATTTGGAGTCGACAGAAGCGTGACATATCTGTATCTAAAATGGATGGCAATGCTTTTCTTTTCAGAGTTCCATGTCCTCTCGCTAGACGTCGCATCCTAAGCCAGAGTCTTTGGCAAATTGATGGGCAAACCATGTTTGTTGCCAAATGGTCTCCGGGTCTTCAGCAGGAGAAACCAGCGCTGACCATGGTCCCGGTCTGGCTTGAATTTTCGGGAGTCCCGTTACAGTTCTTTAACCGTGATGCCCTCAAAGAAATTGCAGGACTTGTTGGTCACCCTATTTGTTTGCATCCGACTACGGAAAATCTCACCAATATCGAAGTCGCAAAGGTCTATACGGTTATCGACCCTACCAAGCACTTGCCGAACTATGTTAATGCTAGTTTTGAAAGCGGTGATATCCGTAGGATCTCTGTCTCTTGTCCCTGGCTTCCCTCCATTTGTTCTCATTGCAAGAAAGTGGGACACACTATCTCCCGCTGCAAATCGGCTCCTCCAACTTGCTCTGTCTGTAACTCAGTTAAGCATTCAGAGTCTCACTGTCCTAGATCAATGAATGCTAACGGTAACCTCGGTAAAGGCATCAGTAACAAAGGAAAAGGCAAAAGTTTTATCAGCAAAGGCAAAGCTCCAATCAAAAGCTTGCTTCCCATTGTGTCAAAGTCATCGCAGGTCTATAGAGTGGTTCGAGTTAACAATGAGAACTCAGGAGACAGGTCTCCTAGTTCTAAAGATGTTGTTAATTCCCCTGCAGCTGGTCCAGCTGCGACTGCTCCTGCTCAAGCTCCGCCTCTTTTAAAGGGGGCTCCCTCTTATGCTAACTCTGTCACAGCTCCCTCATTTGGCTCTGTGCAGGATCGGACACTGGTCTCAGCTTCTTCATCCCATGCTCTCGCTCTGCTTCCCATATTGGGTACTTCCTCTCCATCTAAACATGTCTCAGATTCTCCAGTCGTAACTGATCATGATCTTGAGGAAGGAGAAATTTGTGTTGACCTCACGGGATTTGGTGAGTCTTCCTACTCACCGCTCTCTTCTGTTTCGGGGTCTTCTGAATCTGAGTCATTATCCGGAGATGAAGACAACCCGGCTGATGATTCTGATAAGTTCATTGAAGTTTTTTCAAGACGGTTCTACAAGAAATCGAAAGCTAAGGCTAATGCCAGGGTTAGAGGCCCTTTAATCCTCTAAATTTTGCCTTCTTATATGGATCTTTTTTGTTGGAATATAAGAGGTTTTAATGATTCTGTAAAGCGGCGTGGTTTTAGGAAATGGATTCGGAAAAATAATCCTATTTTTGGTGGTCTCGTTGAGACGCATGTACAGCCGAATAACGCTTCGTCTATAATAAATCGTACCCTTCCGGGTTGGTCTTCGGATTTCAATTATGAATTCTCAGAGCTTGGTAAGATTTGGCTCTTGTGGCACCCTTCGGTGCAGGTCACTATTCTTTTCAGATCGCTTCAAATGGTCTGTTGTCGGGTCAAGCTGCCTCGAGTCAGTTCAGAGATGATTATCTCCATTGTGTATGGCTCAAACTGTAGAATTGAGCGTCGGGAGCTGTGGTCGGATGTGGAATTGTTTTCATCTTCCCCATTGGTCTCTACCTTGCCTTGGATCATTATGGGTGATTTCAACGAAATACTTACTCCTACAGAGCACTCTAGTATGAATGTCC
>NW_013618950.1:0-1808 GCF_000695525.1 Brassica oleracea var. oleracea
CAACCTAATCAATCTATTATAATATAGATTATATACAACACGGAAAACAAAAGTAAAAACAAAAAACAAAATTCCATACATAAGACTACACAATGCACCAATAACGTATCCGGCTCCGCGCTTGCGTGGGGGCTATGTCCCTAGTATTAGAAATTATTTAATAAAAATAGAAAATAGAAGAATATTTTAAAAATTATTAGATTCTAGTTTAAATAATACATGCAGTATTATTAAATATTACTATACGTAGTATCAAATATTCCATCAAAAGAAATATGATTTTTTTCTTCTGAATTTTAAATATGCCCTACTACATAGTCTTAAGAAAAATTCACAATATAGATTGAAGATGTATGGTGAAATCGGTTCTCCTTGGCGTATTCCTCTACTCGATTTACTTTTTCTCTAGGTGAGCCATTATAAGAAAGGAGTATGTAACGGTGGAGACACATCATATAACCCAGGTTATCCATGGAGGATGGAGTCCGAGACTTGAGAACTAGTTCAATAAAATTCCACCTTAGTATATCGTATTCTTTTCTCATGTCTGTTTTGACAGCCATGGAACAATTTGTTTGCTTGTTATATTTTGAGAAATTGAAATTCATGGGTAATAAGAACATTATCTAAGATCGATATATCAGGAATAAGTTCTGGCGGATTTGAGAAAGTATCATCGATAGTAATGGTTCCAGCCTTCTAGTGAAGATCTTCGAAATGATTTTAAAGTATACGTTTTATAAAGAAATATGTAGGCAATTTTTATCCCTTGCATCATTGGTATGAGGTGTATACAGATTTTGTTCATGGTTGGCGGTAAAAATAGGATGTAAGGAAATCATGTACTCATTTTACTATTTTATCACCAATGACACTCTAGTTGGAAGGGAAAAACCTAGTTGAGAATCAGTTTGATCTTGGTGTTTTGGCTGCATGAATAGAGAATGTGACATAGCGGTTTTGTTTTGGTGATGGCAACTCAATTAACTTTTCATTTTGTGTCTCTCCAACAACCGGATTGAGAGCATGATACATTGTCGCTTCTCTGTTTTCATCTTGCGAGGTAGAAAAGTAATGTATGTATTTGATCCCCTTAACTCAACTATATGAGACGGCTCATCTGCTTTCAGTAAGCTTCTTCATCATTATACTCCTATGAGATCTCAGTTGTTATATATTATCATTCAGTTCCTCCGAAAGTGACTCTTCTAACTCCCACTAATTGAGTTCAATGACAAGTATGTTGTTATGACCTTGCTTTTTATGTCACTCTGTTAACGCAAATCTGATTGATTATATTTATAGCACACAGTCTTAATTATCGCATTCTTCCAAGTTTCTTGAATAATAATTTTACTTCCTAATTATTCTTCAGTTGTCTATCATAGCGAAAGAATCGTTTTATTTTCTTTAGGTCTGGTTCAAAATATGAGCCATTAGTTTATGTTCTCAATCCTCATACTCAAGATAGTGGCATCTTGCGGTTGGGAAGATATCAGCCCAAAGAGTATTAGCTAAAGCATTGTCGAGTCAGCATCAAACAAAATAAGTTACTATTTGTCTCTTACAACATAGCATATCTCCTTAGTGTTGCGAATCGAATAAGTCTTTGTGGGAACCGAAATCCGCACTGTCGATTTCCGTTTAAATTAAGAAAGATAGGAAACCCTAAATTTCTCAAAGGTCCCGGATATCTGCAAAACCAAACGCCAAGCAATCAGAATACGAAAGTTTAGGCGACAAAAAAATATATGGAATCGAAAAGAGGGCAAGAAAGATTTTTATTCCGAATTCACGTTTGAGCGTAA
>NW_013618951.1:0-908 GCF_000695525.1 Brassica oleracea var. oleracea
TAATAGGCTTCACTATATAGAGCATTTACCGAAAAATTCAATATTTTTGTAGGAGTTAACACAGATTTTGAGAAAAATTCAAAAATATGAAAATACTGTTTTAATGCATAGTTCATCTTTCACTAATATATGATGAAGGAAAAAGAGGTTTGAAACCTTGGTTGTATCCGTTTTTCTAGAGAATAGCGATTTTATAGTGGTTAGTTCACCAACTTAGGGAGTTATAAATTTTACTAAATTATTCGACAAAAAAATTAAAAAGATGCCTATGTACCATGAAAGAGAGTTTAATATACATTAATTGAAATATTGAATGTGTTTAAAAAATTGAAAACAACACTAATGATCATAGACTTCAGTATATAGAGCATTTACCGAAAAATTCAATATTTTCGTAGGGGGTTAACGCATTGATTTTGAGAAAAATTCAAAAATATGAAAATACTGTTTTAATGCATAGTTCATCTTTCACTAACATATGACGAGGAAAAAAGAGGTTTGAAACTTTTGCTCTCCCCGTTTTTCTAGAGAATAGCGATTTTATAAAGATTATTTCACAAATTTAGGGAGTATTATGAATTTTACTAAATTAATTGACTAAAAACTAAAATGATGCCCATGTACCACGAAAGAGAGTTTAATATACATTAATACAAATATATAATGCGTTTAGAAATTTTCAAACATCACTAAAGATCATAGGCTTCAGTATATAGAAAATTTACCAAAATATTCAATATTTTCGAGAGGGTTAACACATAGATTTTGAGAAAAATTCAAAAATATGAAAATATTGTTTTAATGCATAGTTCATCTTTCACTAACATATGACGAAAAAAAGAGGTTTGAAACCTTTGCTCTTTCCGTTTTTCTAGAGAATAGCGATTTTATAGTGGTTAGTTCACCAA
>NW_013618951.1:1016-1250 GCF_000695525.1 Brassica oleracea var. oleracea
CAAGCATCACAAAAGATCATAGGCTTCAGTATATAGAGCATTTACCGAAAATGCAATATTTTCGTGGGGGTTAACACATAGATTTTAAGAAAAATTCAAAAATATGAAATTAAAGTTTTAATGCATAGTTCATATTTCACTAACATAAGATGAAAGTAAAAGAGGTTTGAAACCTTTTCTGTCTCCGTTAGAGAATAGCGATTTTATAGTGGTTAGTCCACCAACTTAGGGAGT
>NW_013618951.1:1339-1808 GCF_000695525.1 Brassica oleracea var. oleracea
ATACATTAATTCCAACATAGAATGTGTTTAGAAATTTTCAAACAACACTAAAGATCATAGTCTTCAGTATATAGAGCATTTACCGAAAAATTCAATATTTTCGTGGGGGTTAACACATAGATTTTGAAAAAAATTCAAAAATATAATATACTGTTTTAATGCATAGTTGCATCCTTAACTAACATATGATGAAGGTCAAAGAGGTTTGGAACTTTTGTTTCTCCGTTCTCTAGAAAATAGCTATTTTATAGTGGTTAGTTCACCAATTTAGGGAGTTATATGAAGTTTACTAAATTAATTGAAAAAATTAAAACGATATTCATGTACCATGAAAGAGAACATAATATACATTAATACAAATATATAATTTGTTTAGAAATTTTAAAACAACACTAAAGATCATACGCTTCAGTATATAAAATATTTACCAAAAATTCAATATTTTCGTAGGGGTTGTTAACACATAAAT
>NW_013618952.1:0-1808 GCF_000695525.1 Brassica oleracea var. oleracea
TTTTGTAGATAAATAATAATCATGTATATTAAATCAACTTGTATAAAAATCTGATAGAAAATTATATAATTATCAAAAAGTAAAAGTAAATAGTATTTCTAAAATTTATAGATATCAAAAGAAAGCTAATGGTATTAGGATAAAAAAATATTTACATATTTTTCAAAATTTCAAAAATTTTGAAGATTTTTTTAGTAATAAAAATTGTACGATTATAAGAAATAGAAATTTTTAAAAAAATATTAAAATGTTGTTATATTTTTATCTTTTTATTATTTATTTTATATTTAAAAATATTTACTTTAATGATGATATATGAATTATTACTATATTCTAAAAATATAAATCAAAAGTAAATGTGATTGTCCAAATCACAATTAGCCATAAACCATATCATAGTTATTGGTGTGTCATATCATCTTTTTTAGTGAAAGTAATTGTACAGATGACACATAAGCCACAAAAAATCTTTTTTCAAAAAATGTCTAGAAGATTTTGCTCATTACATAAATATGACAAGTATATATATATAGTCTTATGTTGCATTGATGTATTTTATAGTCTTAGGTTGCATATCATGTATTTGTAAGTTTTTGACTCTTAGATGGTATGGAGCTTAAAAGAGATTATAGAATTGGCAACAAAATGAAAAGACGAGGATAGATGATGATCAACTCGGAGGTAGCATGGGCGTCTGCTTGCCAAAATTGGTCATACAACCGAATGAATACACATGACTGAGAAGGGCCCACTGCAATCGAGTAGAAGTCTCAGCTCAGAATTAACAAAATTAGAAAACAAAAGCAATAGACAAATTACGCGTAACGAAAAAACGATTAAAAATAAAATTAGGACGTGCGACTGTGTGAATAGTCACATTATGGATTTATGTTTATTTAAGTTTTTGGTTAAATAATAACTAGTTATGGTTAGATTTAAATAACTTAGCACCCCTACTTATTTTGATCTTCATCTGTTCTTTTTTTTTTAGACGCGCTCATCTATTCATAATTTCATTTTCAGTCGAAGCAAACAAATGTTTTCATACAATATGTCTTAAAATACATCAGTTAATGTAAATTTTTATTTTAAAACCACGTATTGTTTGGTAGCCTATAGTAATAAATTATCATAACGTATCCAGAACATAAAAAATTCTAACACAACTTGATTTATGTCTTATCAAAGAAAAATAAATCCTAATTAGTGCTGTTTTATTTATAATGAACGGGAATGGCAGAATTTTTTTTTTCTCCTCACTTTTGTTTAATTTAAATAAGTTTTGATGATTGAAGAAGTAAATGACTAGTAACCGATCATATGAATCGTCTGTTCGTTCCAAAACATTTTAGACTGCTTCACCATCTCAGACCGTTCCCCCATTACCCTCTCCTTCCAATACTCTTTGCATCTGCAAAAATATTATGAACACAAATCATATTTACTGAGCTTTTATATAGAATTCTTCATATATTGACGTCCATGGATAGAAAATGTGAGTGCCTATAGTATAGCAACTTTGAATAATCTATACCACCTCAAGAAAGAAAAAAACAGAAATAATTTTGAAAGACTCATTTATGATGAATTCAAACTTTAAGCTTTTACAAATTTGAAGTACAAAGAATTCGTTTAAAACTTCATCTTCTAGTAACTATAAAACAAATGAAAGCATTAGTTCTCTAGTAGATATATAAAATAATCAAAAGTTCAAAATTTAACTGACACATATACTGGTTTGGTGACATCTAAATTAGAGATTTGTCTCACCGTATCTTTAACAGAAGGTGGAGCTCGATCATGTGAAC
>NW_013618953.1:0-1807 GCF_000695525.1 Brassica oleracea var. oleracea
CCAATCGCTTTAATATCCTGAAGATTGTTGTTGTGGACCAAGGTTCTTTGAAGGAACTTTCAGGTCTTATTGAACCACCAATCTTCTCATGATTCCCAAGCAGTTCGTTGAAATCACCAACTAACATCCAAGGCTCCATCTTCTTGTTTATTCCTACTCATTCTATCCTCTCCCAAGTATGAGAGCGAAAGGTTGGATTAGGGTGTCCATAAACCAGAGAAAAATATAAAATATTTCCATTACAGCTAATTTTACAATCAATGAAATTAGGAGAACTGCTTAAAACAGAAAGCTGAACATGCTGAAACCAGAAAATAGCTAAACCACCACTAAGTCTCCTAGGAAGAACCATTACATAGTTGATAAAGCCCAACTGAGAAGCAACATCACGAATACAGTTGTCCTGCTGTAAATTGAGCGAAATAACCTCTCGGACCTCTTGGATCGTGGTGAATAAACGAAGAAAATAAAACTTTTTTTTTTTGCTTTTTCATCGCGAGTTAGCAACTTTTAATCACGTGTTTTAAATTTATATAGTTACAATTGTTTTAAAGTCTTACATTTATAAATTAATTATTATTATTATTTTATTTTTTTTGAAAAATATACTTTATATTAAGTTAACTTATACATAATGTATTTTAATTTTGATAGGTTACCGTATTTGATAATTTATTAAATAATCGAACTATTTAAAAATGCTCTTTTTGTTAGTTGATTTTTTTTCTCTAATATTTACTTCTTTTTTTAAGAATAGCAAATTTAAAAAATGATTTGTCATAATAAGGTAAACTTACAAAAGTATAAAATACAAAAAGTAAATATTACAAAAATGTGGTGGAGAGTTATAATCAGAAAGATAAGCGATTCGATTTTGTAAATCCCATATATTTACGGGCTTGCGTTTAGGCTCATCAGTTTGGTGTATATAAAGAAACCCTAGAACGAAAGGAGGACTTGTGTCTGTGATTAGTTAAAAGGTTTGAAGGATGCAGGCGACGGCTGAACACTTGACAGCTAAAATAGCGGTGTGGTGGGACATGAAGGACTGTCCGATTCCGGAGGGTTAGGATGCTGGTCGGATTCGACAGAGTTTAGAAGGGGCGTTCAAGGAAAAAGGGTACTCTGGTCTTGTCTCTATCACTGCATATGGCGACCAAAGACAAACCCCTGGTCAAATCCTGCAAGGGCTCTTTTCCACTGGAATCTCTGTAGCACATACCATATCCGGTTAGTTATCCATATCTGGAACTTTATATATATATGTAATATGTGTATTAGTTTCGATATCACTAATTAAAAAAAAAAAAACTGAAACAGAAAGCACATGCAACCTCATGTATCGGGATATGGTGGAATGGCGAGATCAGAATCCTCCTCCGGCTACAATGATGATCATATCAAATCAGGTGGGAAGTCAATTCTCCTGTGATCTGGTCCGGCTACAACAACGGACGCTATACAACCTTTTTCTGGCTTATTCAGTTAGGCCAGTATTTAGTATTGTCCTCTCCACAAGTCAAGAGTGGCGCTGGAAAGAATTGCTACAAAATAAATGAAGCGCACCGCTTGTTGTTGTTCAGGGCGCCAAGTTGTATTATAAGTTGTGCAATTATGGTAGCCAACGCCTGAAGAAATTCAGGAAGCATCTCTCGAGTTATATCTCATTATTGACATTCACTAATTAAAATTTCAATTATACACACTCAGAGATTCAATGTTCTTCTATACTCCTCCAGACTCGGTCTTTATTTCGGTAATCAAGGCTCTCTCACATCAACTTGAGGCGCATCAGCGTGATTACGCA
>NW_013618954.1:0-1805 GCF_000695525.1 Brassica oleracea var. oleracea
TGATACTAGCAGTGGCGTCTAGTGTTTTCATTGGCTCCAGCTTCATCGTTAAGAAGAAAGGTCTCAAGCGTGCTGCTGCCAACGGGACCCGTGCAGGTCTTCACTTGATAACAAACAAACTTGCCTATCTAGAATGAAAGGAATCATATGTAATTGTGATTCACTTGATGCTTCGCAGGGTATGGAGGTTATACATACTTACTTGAGCCTCTTTGGTGGGCGGGCATGGTCACTAGTGAGTCTTTCTCGTCTTATTTATATTAATATATTTTAGACAGGGCCGGGTCCTGGACAAAGTCGAATGAAACATTGACCTCTGGCCTCCAAAATATCAGGGCCTACCCTGATTTTAGATCACATAGTCTAAACAAGATTCCTTCAAAAATTGTTTTAGTGATTGTTGGAGAAGCTGCAAACTTTGTGGCCTACATCTATGCACCAGCTGTACTTGTCACTCCTCTTGGTGCTTTAAGTATAATCATCAGTGCTGTTTTGGCGCATTTCTTGTTAAAAGAAAAGCTTAAGAAAATGGGGGTTCTTGGATGTGTTTCTTGCATCGTCGGCTCCGTTGTTATCGTCATTCACGCTCCTAAGGAGCAGACTCCTAACTCCGTCCAAGAAATATGGAATCTGGCAACTCAGCCAGCTTTTCTAGTTTACGTAGCCATAACCATGTCGATTGTCCTTGCTTTGATTCTGCACTTTGAACCTATCTGCGGCCAAACCAACATTCTGGTTTATATTGGAATCTGTTCATTAATGGGTGCTCTCACTGTAAGCTTGCTTCATCTTAGCTCTAACTAATTTTGAGCTGTATTTCTCTTTTCTTGCCGTTGGTGTCTCTGATGATGATGTTTTAAACAGGTTATGAGCATAAAGGCCATTGGAATTGCGATAAAGTTAACAATGGAAGGAGTAAACCAGATCGGTTACCCACAGACATGGATTTTTTTCATGGTTGCAGCAACCTGTGTCGTTACACAATTAATTTATCTCAACAAGGTAAGCTCCCGTGCTGACTTGTTGAAACTTTTTGGCCTATGATTCGTTCTAATATGTATTCCTTTTGGCAGGCGTTGGATACATTCAATGCAGCAATTGTCTCTCCCGTGTACTATGTGATGTTCACAACTCTCACAATCGTTGCTAGTGCCATTATGTTCAAGGTACATTTTAACTATATAGGGTTTCCATCGGCAATTGTGTGTTGAAATGTACGTTTTGTAAACATGGCCTTTTTACAGGACTGGTCTGGGCAAGATGCAGCCAGTATAGCCTCTGAGATATGCGGATTCATCACTGTGCTCACAGGCACAATGATACTTCATGGGACCAAGGAAGAGGAACAGCAAGCTTCTTCTGGTAACATAACAAAAATAAAGTCTTGGTTTTTTGGATATCATCCATTATATTTGATTTTTGTGGTGGCAATGCAGATTTGATATTTGGATCTTCAGAAACAGTAAGATGGTATGAGTCAAGAAAGAGCAGGAACGAAGAACACCTGATAACCCTGTACAGCCCTGAATACTAGAAAGAAGGTGGCAATCTCCGGACTTCCAAAATAGATTTGAAATGTGGCAAGAAAAAGCCTCGTGGAATGAAATATGATGTATGTTAGTTTTGTATTGTTTTTATGGTATCTTCTTTGTACAGAATTTTTTTTGTCTAATTGAAACTCCACCCATTCTTTATCTCTTGTTAGAGCATCTCCAATGTAAAACTCCATTTTTGTACGAATTAAAAATGCTCTAATCCTAATTCATTTTCCATTCTATAATGGAGTAATGAACAAAAAAAAAAAA
>NW_013618955.1:0-1802 GCF_000695525.1 Brassica oleracea var. oleracea
ACTGGTGACGTGTATAACCTCACAGTGCAGGTGGCTGCTCTGGAGAAGGTGTGTTTCGAGTGAAATCCAAACAGGTAAACACATAAACTAAACCGAAGTAGTTCTTTCCGTGTACTGATAGGTGTGTTGGTTGCTGTAGTTGAACTGAAACTTAACTAGGAACTCATCTAGGTTCATTTAATATGTAGAGTAGTATCTGTACTAGATTATAACTATGAACTCACCTAGGTTAATTTAAATGGGTGTTGGTTGGTTGCTGTGATGAATGGTCATTAAAAATATTGATTTGATGTGTAATGAATACATTTTGTGAACTACTTCATCTGTAATTAAGGCTAATGAATGTTTGGTAGTTAGAGACACAAAGGAAGTAAATCCTTTTTATAGATACTGAAAACAACCACTGTAAACACAAACCAACTTTTACAAATCACTCTAACTCACCACGCTCTTGTGAAAACACCCAAAAACCTGAAACCACAATGGATCACTTTTCTCTTAATTCTGTCGGGAAGATTATGAGATGTTGTATCATATTGCACAATATGATTGTGGAGAACGAACGAGACAAATACAGTCTAACTGATACTTCTCAGTTCGAGTCAGGAGAGTCGAGCAGAGGTTCGAAGGTCACAAGGCGAGAAAGTTTGCATTCCACTAACATGCTAGGCATGCGCAATGAAGTTCGAGATTCAGGAAAACATGAACGTTTGAAAGCTGATTTAGTTAAAAATGTATGGCAAACATTTGGAAACAATCAATAATCTTTATATGTTCATCAATTATCAATTATCAATTATCAATGTAATGAATAAATTTTATTTAAAAAATTTATTGCATAATATTTTATACATGTTTTCAAAATAATTTCAACACAAAAAAAAATTAAAAAAAATATTATTTAATTCCTGTAAACCCCTTTTCAGGTTCACTAATGCAGAAGCACAATACTAAGAGATTCAACACTATTCATGACCCCACCTAAAAAATATTAAAAAAATTCTATGAACCCCAAAAGGGGTTCACTAATGTGGATGCTCTTAGTAGGGATGTGACATATAACTTCTTGCGTCAACTCCTCGCTGGATTCGGTTGACTTGTCTAACTGTCTAAGTCGCCCCTCTTGGCAATGACATGGAGTAATCAGTGGCGGTGCCATTTTGAAGGCATGATGGTCAACTAACCCATGTGGAATTTATAAATGCAAACTTGTAGGTTTATTTGGCTTGTTTTATTTTTTTGTTCAATTTTTTTTTGCTTGTTTTTAATGTGGTAAATTCGTCATGATCTCTCTTTTTGACTCACATGTCACAATTTCAAATTTTATAGATGTAATTTTTGTCTATAATAAATGAGTTAAAACCCCTATGGAACTGAGATCTAACTCCACAAGTGGGAGTAATGGACCGCCCTCAAAAAAACTTCCACACAATACCATTACTAACAAAATGATTTAACTTCAATTTTCTTTCGGTCCTTTAAACAAACGGTTTGTATTTTATGTAAACCATTCAAAGAGAAACTTGCACCATCAAAAAGTCAAATCAACAAAAAATCACAAAGTTTGCATTCTTTCTACCATAAGTTAAGCTAATTTGTTATTCACAAATCCATACACTAATATGTCCATCTGAAAATCGTAGACAAATATTTAATTGTCTCACAAGTCAAGCAAAAGACGAGACTACGCGTTGTTGATTTCCAAATTGATTCTTTGTTGATTTTGTTAAAAATTGAATAACATAGTGAAGAACAAGAGAGATGTTTAATCTAGAAAGTAGAGAGATAGAGTAAATAAGGAG
>NW_013618956.1:0-1802 GCF_000695525.1 Brassica oleracea var. oleracea
CATGGTTTAAAAAGAAGTTTGTTGCTTTTTATGAAACTTTATAAAACTTTCTATGAAAAAGATTTATAAAACTTTTATCTACGGCATTTTTTCTCATGTTCTGTTTTTCTTTTGCTCATTAAAAATTTAAACTACAACATTAATCCATTAAGTACACTACTTTTGTTTTTTTAAACTGCATCACTTGGTTAATATCAAACCAATTGCGAGAGATTCAAAAACTTCATTGATTGATTCATATCGGTGTGTATTTAGATTTTTTATTCCTTATAACCCATATTTTATGTTATTGTATTTTATGATTACGTTAGTAGTTTTAAATTGATTTTATACTTAATTGAAACTGAAACATATTTTATAATTATGTTTTTAAATTGATTTTTATAACTTCTTTACTATTCAACATATATTATTGTTGTAACTTATGGTGCATTTAAAAGACTTATAGAAAATTCAGTATTTCTTGGGTTATATATTAATGCTCCTGATAAAACTTCACTGTTCTTCTTTGTATTGCTGATAGCCAAGAATAAGATGTGGTTGTGGGATAGTAATTCATGTATTTTATATTGTATAATTTACTGAATTTTTAGTGGTTAGTTTTTTAGGAAAAGTTATATTGAAAGCTAATTATCTACACAAACAAATTAACTTATAACAAAATTCTTTGGATAGTAAGAGTATTATAGAGTCATATTATGTGACAATACATTTTTGTAAAGGAATTAAAACCCACACAGACTTACAAATACACATGATTTTGTTTTGATACAAAATCATATTAAATCTCATATTTACATGTGATATAAACAACTGATAATGCAGTCCAGACAATATTTAATATATATGAAAATATATATTAAACATATATTAATTATCATAATATCATTTCTAAGTTTATATCATTGGTTTCATAGTTTTTATAAATATCAATTATAAACTTGAAATTCCCAAATATGGAAATGGGCTGGGCCATTAGTTAATAAAAACAAAATATAGAGACTGATTAAATACAACTCAAATAAGACATACCCGATATATTACTAACCGTAATTGGCCCAAATTGCTAGTCACGTCAAGTTAGAGATTCAAGATTTTCTTCTTCCTTAGCGAGGGAAACCGGAGAGTCTCCTTCTTCCTTCACTCCACCGCTATCTCTTTGAATCTCATCGCCATGGCTAATCAGAGCAGTTCTTCTACCGGTCGACGTCGGAGGTTCAGTGAAGTCGGCAATTCCTTCGGATAAAACTATTGTTACCGAGCAGAAGTTCCATTCGCATCATTCGAGGAGCGTCTCCAACGAAGCCGGCGTCTATTCCCCAGCACTGTTCCGATCATCGGAGATAAAACTCACCGTTTTCCTAGCATGATTTGAAATTATGATATTAGATGATTACTTAGCATTGTTTAGGACTAAGTTCTTTAACTCAATCGATCAAAAACATAATAATTATAAATATATGTAGACAACCATGAATGATTAAATACATTAACTCTTTATATGAGCCAAAAATGGAAATTTTGCCGAAAATAAAAAAACACTACAAGAAAACACAGTTTTAGCAAGGAAATTTAACGAGGAAAACTATTCCTCGTGAAATTACGAAGACTTAACGATGAAATTGCGAGGAAATAAAGTTTCCTCGTAATGGCCTTGTAAAATACCGAGTAAAGCTTTTCCTCGTAGAATCGTCGTAAGTTGACGTGGTTTTTCCGGGAAAAATGTGTTTCGTCGCAAATTCGTCGTAATTTTATCATGATTTTTACGAGGAAATAACTTACGAGGAAAGAACGAGAAATCC
>NW_013618957.1:0-1801 GCF_000695525.1 Brassica oleracea var. oleracea
ATTAGAATGACGAAGAAGTTGTCATATTCCCAAATAGGAAAACTGGAGTCACCTGATTCAAAAGTGGGATAGCTTCTTCATCCTAATTCCTATGAGATTTATTCAGCTTCCTCGTGATTCTCCACTACTTTATGTGTCCAAATACAGCTTATTACATCGCGTTTTATCCTGGTTTGATTAAAATGACGAAGAAGTTGTCATATTTTCATAGTAGAAAACTGGGATCACATCATTTGAAAGTGGGATAGCTTCTTCATGCTAACTCCTATGAGATTTATTCAAGTGCCCGGTGATTCTCCGCTACTTTATGTGTCCAAATACAGCTTCTTACATCGCGGTTCATCCTACTTTGATTAGAATGACGAAGAAGTTGTCATATTCCCAAACAGGAAAACTGGAATCACCTGATTTGAAAGTGGGATAGCTTCTTCATCCTAACTCCTATGAGATTTATTCAATTTCCTCGTGATACTCCACTACTTTATGTGTCCAAATACAGCTTCTTACATCGCGGTTCATCCTACTTTGATTAGAATGACGAAGAAGTTGTCATATTCCCAAATAGGAAAACAGGAATCACGTGATTGGAAAGTGGGATAGCTTCTTCATCCTAATTCCTTTGAGATTTATTCAGCTTCCTCGTGATTCTGCACTACTTTATGTGTCCTAATGAATCTTCTTACATCGTGGTTCATCCTGGATTGATTAAAATGATGAAGAAGTTGTCATATTCCTAAACATGAAAAGTGGAATCACCTGATTTGAAAGTGGGATACCTTCTTCATCCTAACTCCTATGAGATTTATTCAACTTCCTCGTGATTCTCCACTACTTTATGTGTCCAAATACAGCTTCTTCCATCGCGGTTCATCCTAGCTTGATTAGAATGACGAAGAAGTTGTCATATTCCCGAAATGGAAAAATGGAATCACATCATTTGAAAGTGGGATAGCTTCTTCATTCTAAATCCTATTATATTTATTCAATTTCCTAGTGATTCTACACTACTTTATGTGTCCAAATACAGCTTCTTCCATCGCGGTTCATCCTGGTTTGAATAAAATGATGAAGAAATTGTCATATTCCCAAACAGGAAAACTGGAATCACCTGATTTGAAAGTGGGATAGCTTCTTTATCTTAACTCCTATAAGATTTATTCAACTTCCTAGTGATTCTCTACTACTTTATGTGTCCAAATATAGCTTTTTACATCGCGGTTCATCTTACTTTGATTAGAATGATGAAGAAGTTGTCATATTCCCAAACAGAAAAACTGGAATCACCTGATTTGAAAGTGGGTTAGCTTCTTCATCCTAACTCCTATGTGATTTATACAACTTCCTAGTGATTCTCTACTACTTTATGTGTCCAAATATAGCTTTTTACATCGCGGTTCATCTTACTTTGATTAGAATGATGAAGAAGTTGTCATATTCCCGAAATGGAAAACTGGGATCACATCATTTGAAAGTGGGATAGCTTCTTCATCCTAACTCCTATGTGATTTATTCAACTTTCTCGTGATTCTCCCCTACTTTATGTGTCCAAATACAACTTCTTACATCGCGGTTCATCCGAATTTGATTAGAATGATGAAGAAGTTGTCACATTCCCAAACAGGAAAACTGGAATCACCTGATTTGAAAGTGGGATAGCTTCTTCATGCCAACTCCTATTATATTAATTAAACTTCCTAGTGATTCTACATTACTTTATGTGTCCAAATACAACTTCTTACATCGCGGTTCATCCGAATTTGATTAGAATGATGAAGAAGTTGTCACATTCCCAAACAGGAAA
>NW_013618958.1:0-1800 GCF_000695525.1 Brassica oleracea var. oleracea
TTTTCTAGCAACACAGTCCACATGTACCGTGAATAATCATCAATCAACACAAATACATAGCGTTTCTGTCCTGGTGTTGACGGTGTAATGGGTCCACAGAGATCTCCGTGGACTAATTCGAGAGGACAAGATGCTCTGTACGTGGTTGACTGTGGGAAGGACTGCCTCACCTGCTTGCCTCGCAAGCAGGATACACATGTTTCTTTGGTGACTGCAATCTCCGGCATTCCAATAACCAGTTGCTTGTTTATCATAACCTTCATTGTATCTGTGTTGACGTGACCCA
Source organism: Brassica oleracea var. oleracea (assembly GCF_000695525.1). Classification (NCBI taxonomy): domain Eukaryota; kingdom Viridiplantae; phylum Streptophyta; class Magnoliopsida; order Brassicales; family Brassicaceae; genus Brassica; species Brassica oleracea. The sequence continues at coordinate 287 of NW_013618958.1, forward strand.
AACGAGCGTGCCATCTCGACGACTCACTACCGAGTGATATCTGTACACATTGAATATCAGCCTGCAAGACTACCTTATATAGCCTATTCTTTGCACGTGTGGTCTGGATCATTAGGTGTCCTGTTTTATCAAACAACATTAGCTGATTATCCTTCATCTTTACTTCACAGCCAACCTCTGTTGCTTGACCTAAACTTATGATATTGCTTCTTAGCTTCGGAATATAGTAGACATTGTTAAGTATTTTCTTTTCTCCTCCATCAAGTAGGAACAGAATTGATCCTTTTCCTCGAATGTCTACTAGTGAATCATCCCCAAAACGAACCTTTCCTGTGATGTCTTGGTCAATCTCTTTAAAGAACGCTTGATTCCCACACATATGATTGCTCGCTCCATTGTCCAGATACCATAGATTGCTCATATCCTGCTTGTTCTCAAATAAGCTAGGGTTTACCTTTTGTTCGTTAAGATAAACTACCTCTTGCATCATTAGTTCATCGGCCTCCTGTGTATTATCCTCCTTCTTCTCCACGGTTTCCTGTATCTTCAGCAGTCTATCGGGACAGTCCACAGCATAGTGTCCCTGTTTGTCACAACGAAAACATGTAATGTGAGCCGTGCTTCTCTCAGAGTTTTGTCTGTACGCTTCTCTCTGGTTTTGATACGAGCCATAGCCATATCTTCCTCTCCCACGTCCTCTCCAGTTTGATCGTCCACCTCGCCCTCGACCTCTACCTCCATTAAAATTTTCTGTCTGCGACTCTGTATTAGCATACATTAATTTTCCTGGATCATCTTGTTCTTCTTCCTCATCTTCGCATATTCTTTCTTCGTACGCTTTGAGTCTGCCAACAATATCCTCGAAGCTAGTTGAATTTAAGTCCAAGACTTGCTCGAGTGAGGCTACCATATGAATGTATTTCTTTCTTGGCAAACTCTTGAGAAATTTCTTTACAAGCTTCGGTTCCTCTATGATTTCACCAAGAGAAGCGGATTTAGCCGAGATCTCGGATAGCTTGCCTACGAAGTAATCGATTGTGTCAGCTTCCTTCATCTTCAATCTATCGAATTCCGCCATTAATGTTTGCAATCGAGCTTCTCTAACTCTCTCTGCTCCAACGTGTCGAGCCTTAATGGCGTCCCAGACTGCCTTAGCATCCTCCAGATCGCCTACCTGCAATGTCAACGCTTCTGGTATCGATTGGAACATTAAGGCAATTGCCATGTTGTTCTTTTCTTCATGTTTGCTGCCAGGTTCAATGGTTTCCCAGACTTTATTGACCTTGAGTGCGACTTTCATTCTCATAGCCCATACGGTGTAGTTGGAGGAGTTTAACATCGGGAATTTTATGGAAGAGGGTTTGGTTTCCTTGATAGTCATATCGATTGTATCTTTGTCATCCGCCATTGTTCTTACTTGATAAGAACGGTTTTGTTCTCAGGTTCGTAGATGGCTCTGATACCAAATATAGAACTTAAGAACTCAAATATAAGAGACACTCTTTCTTATTAAT
>NW_013618959.1:0-1796 GCF_000695525.1 Brassica oleracea var. oleracea
GTTAGCCCTGATGATGTTGTAAAGACTGGTGAGCCTGAAACCGAGAGAGATGCTGGAGCTGTTGATGTGAAGCCGGTGAATGGTGAAAGTGCAGGTGAAGAGGAGAATGAAGTGAATGACGAGGAGGCAAACCATGTAGCTGAACAAAATGTTCAAACTGAGAAGCCCCAACAAAGCTCAGTGGATGGTGAGACGCTTTCTGTCGCGGAAGATAAAGCTGGCCAAGAGAAGGAATCAGGTGATGGAAGTGATGATGCCAACATGGATGTTGATAGCAAACAGGCGAATGAAGAGAATGTTGGATCCGAGACCAACAATGGTAAGGATTCAGAATCTGTGCAAGTTCCAGAGGAGTCTACTCAGGAAACAAACGAAGAAAACCCTGCTGCTGAAACATGTGGTGAAGTAGATACAACCCATAAAGAAGAAAATGGAGAAGCCATGGATGTCGATTATACTGAAGAGGAAACGCTGGAGAAGCTTGTTTTGGATGATGCTGGTGCAAGTATGGTACCAACCCAAGATGTTCCAATTGCTGAAGCTGACAGCAATTTAGTGAAGGGAATGGAAGTTGATGAAAGGAAAGATGATGCTGATATGGCAGTTGAATCAGCAAATCCAAAGAGTTCCAGTGAAGATGCTGCTCCAGGTGAAATTGAACAGTTGGATCAGAACGGTCTTTTTGATCCAAGGTCTGATATTACCAACTTTATTGATTTCAGTGGTGTATCCTCTTGGTCAGGAAATGTACAAGACCTCAAAACTGAATCTGGGAATCTATCATCTTTGAAAGAGGATAAGAAAGCTACTCTCACCGCAGAGGAAGTTGCCACCGAGGAGGATGGTGGTAAAGTAAGCTCACATGCTGAAGGTGTTGAAAATGATTTCAATGAAGCACCTGTTGCTACAGAGTGTCCAGAAGAGGCTTCTGATGCAATTTTGGGATCTGACGAGAAGGATCAACAAGACACAAGGAGGGAGGAAGGTGACACTACTAATGAAGCTCCAATTATCGATCAAAACCAACAGCAGGAAGATACAGTAATGGAAGAAAATCCTGACAACTCTGACTATGCTGAAGTTGGAACAGATTCTGATATCAAGACCAATGGTGTGAAACGAAAGGCTGATGTCCTGAGTGAACAAAAGCCCTCCTTTAAGATCGGTGCATGCATAGCCAGAGCTGCTAGTCAGATGGCAGGATCTCCTTCTGTTCTCAAGGGTAGTAGTAACCTTGGTGATGAGACTCTTTCTGTTGAGAGCTTTGTATCCCAGCTTCACTCTGCAGCAACAGACCCTGTAAAAGAGAACGCTGTGTCTGAAATCGCCTCTGGCTTTTTCTTAGATTTCCGAAACTCATCGGCTTCGCAGCAGTTTGTTCCAGAGAAGGCAAGCAGCAAAAGAGGTAGATCCAATTCGAGCGCAGCAGTTGGAACCGAAGCATTTGAGTTTGAGGAAATGGGAGACACATACTGGACTGACAGGGTGATCCATAACGGTGGCGAAGAGCAAACGCCAGCTGCTACAGAAAAAGAAAACTATCAAGTTGTGCCTGTTGAGCTGAAACCTGCTCAGGTCAAAAGGACTCGTCGTCCATACAGAAGAAGACAGTCTCAGATCAGTTACCCTCTTCCTTCAGCTTCAGACAAACCGGCGGACTTTGATGAGAATGCACCAGCTGAGCTTATAATGTACTTTTCCGAAGCGGATGCAATACCTTCTGAGAAGAGTCTGAGTAAAATGTTCAGGCATTTTGGACCAATAAGGGATTCACAGACTGAGGTTGACGAGGAGAA
>NW_013618960.1:0-1795 GCF_000695525.1 Brassica oleracea var. oleracea
CACGTGGCGCCTGTTTGAGTCCATAGAGAGCTTTAGTAAGCTTGCAGACATACTGAGGTCGATCTGGATCAACAAAGCCTTCCGGCTGATACATGTAGACCGGTTCTTGGAGATCTCCATGAAGGAAGGCACTTGTAACATCTAATTGTCTTATTGGCCAGCTCCTTGATACAGCAATCTGCAACATCAAACGAATGGTGGCTGTTCTAACCACGGGACTGAACGTTTCGAGATAGTCATGACCTTCCTCCTGCTCAAAACCTTTACCAACTAGCCTCGCTCTTAGCCTCTTTACTGTACCATCTGGATTTAGCTTCTCAGTGTAAACCCAGCGACTTGTAATTATGTTCATATCTGCTGTTGGTGGCACAAAGGACCAAGTTTGCAGCATATGAATATTCTCCATTTCAGTTGACACTGCTCTATTCCAACCAGGGTGCTTCATTGCTTCAGCAATGTTCTTAGGGAGACCAGTTGGCTTCTTTGAGGCTACCAAGGCATACCTCATATTGGGTTTATGAACACCCGCTTTGCTTCTTGTCTGCATTTTATGCTGATTTCCCATCTGAGCATTTTCCTCTGGTGGTTCAACTGCTACTTGAATGGGTGGGTGCAGTGCTTCTTCTTCATTATCAGAGGGAATTATAGGAGCCTCAGGTGCCTCCATTTGAACTTGGTTAGTAGGCGGCGCTGTCAAGAATCGAGTGATTTGCTCAGTCTCACTAGGAACCTCAACCGAAGTTGTTGCCAACTGCCAGGCTCTTAGTAAGCTGGTCTCATATTTGGGTACCAAATGTTTGTAGTTGTCCTTGAATGGGAACACCTCTTCATCAAAGATAACATGTCTGGAGATGTATATCTTGCCTGTAGGTGGATATAGACATCTGTAACCTTTGTATTGGTTACTGTAACCCATGAAGACACACTGTAGAGACTTGGGTTCAAACTTGTGAGCTTGTATAGGTCGGAGACAAGGGAAACACGCAGACCCAAACACTCTAAGAACTTCATAGTCAGGCTTGCTCTTGTACAACTTCTCAAACGGACTAATGTTCTCCAACACCACTGATGGTAAAAGGTTGATAATATGATTAGCCGTAGAGAAAGCTTCAACCCAAAGATGAAGCGGTAGATGGCATTGGAACATCATAGACAAGCCAAGCTCCACACAATGCCTATGCTTCCGTTCTGCGAGACCATTCTGCTCTGGAGTATAGGGACATAATATCCTATGCAGTATACCTTTGTTTGATAAAAACTTCTTCATACGATGATTAACAAATTCTCCACCCCCATCAGATTGAAACTCTTTTATAGTAGACTCAAACTGATTCTCAACAAGCTTGACATACTCAGTGAATACTCCATAAAACTCAGCTTTATTATGTAGTGGATAAAGCCACGAAAATCTAGTACAATCATCGATGAAAACTGCATAGAAACGGAAACCCTGACTAGAACTGACAGGAGAAGGTCCCCATAGGTCACAATGAATCCTATGAAGGGGTGAAGCTACATGCGAACTTGATTGAAAAAACTGTAATCTTGAACTCTTCCCCATCTGGAAAGGCTGACAAACGGGGTTGGATCTGCTCTTATTAACTTGAATCTCCTTGCTGGTTTGTAGTTGTTGAAGGACTCTCGAGTTTGAGTGCCCCAGCCTTAGATGCCACACAGCTTGTGATGCTGCTTTCTGCCGGTCTGAGAAGTAAACTTCAAACTCTGAGCTCTTCAACATATATAGGCCTTTACTGCGAGGCCCCTTTGTCACCACTTTCCCCTTCTCGAGATCAAT
>NW_013618961.1:0-1794 GCF_000695525.1 Brassica oleracea var. oleracea
ACGGTCTTCGGTCTCGGATGCTGCAGTCCATATGTAAATTCCGCAGTGGCCAAGGCTCGAATCCAGGGGCGGACACTTCAGCTGGAGCTCCTATACCACTTGTAGGAATAGCTTCTCTCACGCATTCAATTTTGCTGAACAATTAATTGTGTTCAGAGTAAATCTCTAAGACGAAAGCATTAAACAAAAAAAAACATTCATTGTGTAGGAATCTCATGGGCTACACAATACGCAACGGCATATAAACCAAGATCGATAACCAAATCAGAACCGAAAACGATTCTTATATTTTTAAAAATGGAAAGCCAAAACACCGAGTGAATACCCAAATAGCCAAAATACAGTTCATATATATACCTAAATTATTAGTTATATTAAGTTTTAAAATTATCAAAAAGAATTAAGTTTTAAAATTACCAAATATTCAGCTTACATATGTTGTCCACAAAGGTTCTGAGTTTCCAACTTGGGGCATATCCTATGATAGATTCTTCATTTTGTTGTCATATTGTTTTACCAAATATTATAAAAATACTATAAAAATACTATGTAGAAACTGAATTATCAAAAAATGGATTACCGGGATATTTTTCATCCGAAATATTTAAAATTATTTGAACTACCTGAAAGAACCAAAATCCTAAATCTTTTATCCCAAATATTTAAATTTATCTGAATTATTCAAAAAATCTAAAATTCAGATTTTAACCCGAATTATCCTAAATTATTCGAAAAATCCGGAACCAAACTGGAACCGAATTAGACTCAAAATATTATTGGATATTAACCAATTTTTTTAACATTTTATCCGTACTAAATCAAAAATAAAAATAACCAAACCGAAACTGAACATAATTTAAAAAAAATAACCGAATGGTTTCCTATATTCTTAGAACTCAAAAACAAAAACCAAAAACAAAAAACAAAGAAAAACGAACCAAAATCAAACTGAAACCAAACGTCCATGCCTAGGCTACAACTTACAAAAGTTTGTTATATGTGTGTAAAATAGCTTGTCTATGTATTTACACAAACCAAATACTCCCTCCATTTTAATATACTTGATTGTTTCGAGAATTTTTGTTATTTCATTATATATGATATTTGCACAAATCTATATAACTTTAACTTTATAAAAACTGTGTAGCCAATTAAATTTTTATTATTTTTATTTATAATTAAATAAACTAGTTTAAAATTTTAATTTAATGATACTTTTGATAAAATTCTTAATATGTGTGCATTGGAATAAAACATCAAGTAATATGGAATGGGGTGAGTAGTATATTTAAACCGAGATTAAACCCAAATGCTTGTTTATAACTGGATTGGTTTTTAATTTTAGAATTCAGAGAACGATTTGATCAAAAGAAAAATTCAGAGAAATTAGACCAATTTAGTCTACAATCAAATCAGATGAACAAGTTTTATATTTTCAAAATTATAAGCACACATTAAAATAAAATAATATTAACTGAACCATTTTTTTGTAATATGTTTAAAAGAAAAAAGAAAAAAGAAAGAGAAGACTTTTGTGTTCAGATTGATAAAACGTATTGGGTTGGTAGTAGATTGAGTTTCTCTTAAATTAATAGATAAGTCATAACTTCTTGTTTCCCTAGAGAAGACTTTTGTAGTCTCTTTCTGAGTTCATGTAGTGTTTGTCTTTTATTGGCTTAAGCCAAAGTCAAATCAAACCCATTCCATTAAACAAACGATGGATCATATTATTAGGGATAAATCCTATATATCTTAGGATAATGATGTAACTAGTCCTAGTCCTTATCATCTTAG
>NW_013618962.1:0-1329 GCF_000695525.1 Brassica oleracea var. oleracea
GAAATTAGATCACATAAGTGAATTCAAATACAAAGAAGACAAACACAGACTTACGTCTTGAAGAGTGTTAATCATAATCAGTTGATTTCCAGATTGTTCTGAGCTGTAAGGTGGAATTGGTCTCCTTTTTACCAATAGTAACCATCGCAATAACTCTTCAGTTTCTTGAACCTGTATACAAAGATATAGTTTCCATTACACATATTATAACTGTTCACATGAAATTCAAGTTCCATGTTTAGCTTCCAAAAAAATTTTTCTCGCCATTCTCGCTTGATTGTATTATTTATGTAATTAATTAATATAGTGCAAGAAAAAATGAGCTGACCAGATTGAAAACAAAAAGAGCTGACGGTTTCATCAGTTCTAGGGTCTTCTTCTGGTGATAGTGATGAGGACTCAACAATCAAGACCAATACACTTATCCATCGATGCGGTGGCATAGCATTTTGGAAGTGGCTTTAGTTTTGTGTGGTATCAAGCAACATGGTTAGATGAGATGAACCCTGGTATAACGTTCGTAAAAGATATTAGACAGTCATATGGAATGTTGAATTTAAATTTCAGGAAAACTAATAATCTTATTTGAAATTAGATTGCATACTTGCTCACTGATGAGGAGCAGTTTTAACCCAATAACCATGCCCCTTTCGATGTGTTTCTTGCTTCCCATAGATGGATTAAACGGAAACGCAACTCCAATTCCGAGAAGCCAGGGGAGACATCATTTAAAAACTGAGCCATTGCAGCCTTTTCGGTGAATTCCATGGATATGGTTGCCATTTTCTATGTGGTTTTGTCGTTTGTGTGATGTTTGTGTGGAACAGAGATACAAATACGGATTAATATAAGCTGAGAAACAAAGGGAGCTGGAACCCTTCCATTTCTTGAGTGAAAAAGAAGATTTAATGAGAAATAGTGGTTGGAGGTCGACTTTAATGGTGAGAAACGGAGATGTTGAGGGATGCCTGAGTTTCTCTGAGTAGAACGATGAAGGTGAAGTGTCGGAACCTGTTTCAAAGGTTTTGCGGTGGGTTATTGATTGGGCCAAAAGACAGGCCTGTCCAAAACATGGGTATGTGTTTATAAGGATTCAGATAATCAATAGATATGACATGGCAAAATAGGGATCTCTTATTGGATAATTTTTTTAGTCCAATGTGGACAGTCTAAGAAGAGCTCATATCCTCCTTTTAGTATTGTTAGATCTTGCCACTACAAGAAAACATAATCTTAACGAGGGCGGTTTTCCTCGTGAGTTCGTCGTAAAAGAGGCTTTACGACGAATTAGCGAGGAACCACGTTTGCTCGTTACTCATCCGTCGTAAC
>NW_013618962.1:1353-1791 GCF_000695525.1 Brassica oleracea var. oleracea
CGTAAAGACGAAGTAGATCATTTCGTCGTAAAGACCACGTAAATATTCCACGTAAGGAGGTCGCTATTTTTCCTCGTAAATACCTCGAAACGAGTTCCTCGTAAACTACACATAACTACCTTGAAAGTGTTTCCTCGCAAAATACACGTAACGACCACGAAAGTATTTCCTCATAAAATACTCGTTTATCTTTCCTCGATATTTCCTCGTAAATGTTTTCTCATAAAATACTCGTTTATTATTTCTCGTCATTTCCTCGTAAGGTTTCCACGTAAATAGGTCGTACATTAGCTACGAATTTACTTCGTTTTTATCATTTTACAGAATTTAAAAATATAAACAAAAAAAAATTATAATTATTTAATTTATTAATAAAATTATAATTTAAAATAAAATAAATCAATACAAAAATATTTTATATATAAATAAGTTTTGAAT
>NW_013618963.1:0-1788 GCF_000695525.1 Brassica oleracea var. oleracea
CGACGATTTTTTCCCTCAGTATGTCGCTGTTTTCTTGTAGTGTCTTTGGTATATCTCTTTCTTTAGTGATTAACGCTAAATTTTCCTATATGCATTATTAACCATTTGAACAGTACATAATCTACATTTGTGCTAGGTTCATCTATCATATCCATAGTTTGAGATTAGCTAGTAATACCATAATTCAGTTATTCTCCATAAATATACCAAATATTATATCCCGGCATAAATCTATTGAAATATAAATTAAATGCTTCCAAACTTTTTCAAACTTAATATTCTTATTTAACCGACAAGTAGAGCATGAACATTTCAACTACGGGTTTCCATTATTTTCGTTTGTCGTAAAAACAACTCCATGAATTCGCTTATACCATCTGCATATTCTTGTTTAAGTAAATTTGTTTCTTTTTATTTATATGAGATCTATCTATCCACGAACGAAATAAGTAGAAGAAAACATGTTTTGTGTTTTTTGGTGAATAAAAGAAAATAGTATTAATTTATAGATAAATTTGGATCACTTCTTGATGGACTTTATGAAGAAAACATTCATCGAAAATTTTGAACTTTCAAAACGGCTGTATAACATTTTCGTCGGAAATAGCCCGCGAACGATCACTATAGAATCTTAACAATATTCAAATATTTAATAAAACGTTCTTCTCACAATTTCTGTCATATACCATTTGTAAGCAAGATCCATCATATAAATTCCAAAGGAAGGTTTCATACTTCAAACCGACAATTCAGCTTATCAGTAACCAGTCCTGATGATTACTGTCCCGCGTAATAATTCATTTTCACAAACGTAAGTATCTAGAAGCTGCAGGCATAAGCAACCATTTAATACAAAAACTATTGAGTTGCTCTACTTTTTAGCTTTCGGCATATGCCGCATATCTAGTCTGAAACAATGGGGATCTGGGCCTATCGTACAGGAAGTCAGTAACATGTTTATTGTTCGAGGCAAAAAAGAAGTGAAGAGATAGATTTAATCTGTTCACGATTCTTCCTTAAAAATTCTTTGTTCGACATCTTGTTGGAATATATGATACATCGAAGATCAATTAGACTACTGATATATCTGTATTTTTACTAGCTTATAACATATGTTTTTGAGTTTTTATCGAGTCAAAATATGTTTTTTAGTCTTTAAGACTCTTTTGGTGTTTTTTTCCATTTGAATATAGTATTTGTGAGCAAAGTTTTTAACCAAACATGAGTTTGATGTTATTGCCTTTTGTGAACCTATCAAAAACTCAAACTTAATGTATGTCTATAATCTCTAAGGTGTTATGAACCAGATTGTGGATGGCTCATAACCAAGAGATTATGATTTGTAATTTTTTCATTTATCTATCACGGTGTAATCTCCTATATAAGGAACCTCTATGTTATGAATAAAGATAGACTTTTCCATTACTTTTATAACACGTTATCAGCACGAAACTCTAAATCCCTAAGCTAATACCCAAATCGAAAAACCCTAACACTAGTCGGCGATCCGACGAACCTTAAACCCCGATCGCGTCTTTTGTTCCCGCATCTGTTCCAGCTCGCGTCTCCGATCAGCTTCAGCCCAAGGCGTTCCTGATCCTAGCTCAGACGTTCGCGACCCGAGAGCAGCTCCAGCACGCGACCTCTTCCTCGTTCGCGACCACATCAGACAGTTCGCGTCCGACGATCAAGGCGTTCCCGATCAAGCAACAAAGGACTTCCGCGACCCGATAGAAGCAAATCGATCCATTCTAGCTCGCGTCCCGTTCGTGTCCAGCTCGCGGCTCA
>NW_013618964.1:0-393 GCF_000695525.1 Brassica oleracea var. oleracea
ATATATTAAAATAGAAGTCATGACTTCTTTCATGTGTGATTTTTTTAATTTGGAACATCACTTAGAAATCTTATTAAATGTATTTTATTAAGACTAATAATACATAGAATCTTTAAAATACTTTAATCATAATATCTTTTGATATCTTTTCATTTTAAATATAAATATATTTATTCTAAAATTCTAACAAATCTGTTTTAACAGATTTTTAAAAGATCTTCATTTTCGAAATTATATTTAAATATTTTCACTAATTTCAAAATTCGTTTGAAATATTATTATAGATTAATAAATTCAGTAATCGTTTATAAAATAAAAAATAAAAAAATCTGTAATATTTTATATCTTATATAATCATAATCAATCATATTAAAAGAAAATTATTATATTGAG
>NW_013618964.1:489-812 GCF_000695525.1 Brassica oleracea var. oleracea
CAAATTATATAATACATGTATAAAAATTAACATGTATTTCTTTAAAGCTTATAATATAAAATCTTTGTAACTACTTTAATCATAATATATTTTCATTTTAAATATGATATATATTTATATATTATATTTTAAAAGTTCTAATAAATCTGTGTAAAAATATTTTAAAAATAATTTAATGTACCTATAAAATAATAAATAAATAAATTAAATCCTATTTTATCTACCTTATAGTCATGATCATGTTAAAATACAATTATTATACTTAAATAAATATGATAAAAGTATATTCAATTGATAAATTTATAAATTTTATTTTCATAAAT
>NW_013618964.1:868-1787 GCF_000695525.1 Brassica oleracea var. oleracea
ATACATGTCTAAAAATTAACATATCTTAGACTTTTGTATATACAATAATATATTATCTAAAATGAATAAGCATAAAAAATATTAGTAAAAAGAAATACATCTTTGAAACACGGGTCAGAATTTAGCATAAATTAAATACAAAATAATTTTCAAATATGTTTTCTCATAAATATATTAATTTATAATAAGAAGTGAAAATACAGATGGTTTTAAACAATTAATTAATTATAACATGTAAATTATAAAATTATTGTATTTGAAATAGTTATATAAACATTTAAGTATATGATTAACGTTAAAAATATATACCACTAATGTTTAAAAACAATAATTTATGTATACAAAAGTGAAAACAAACATCTGCGCGGTTGCGCGGATCAAAATCTAGTCAATACTATTAAAATAGAAAGAGTCATAAAAAATCTACTTACAAAAGGTTGTTGGACCTATTTGTTAGAAACTTAACATGTCTTCTTTTATATAGTATCAATAATATTAACAGAGAATAAAACATCCATTAATAGCATAATATTCTTTTGGTTTTGGGGATTTAACTACATTTAAGCTAACAATAAAATCAACCAAATTAATTATACTCTGCCCCACAATAATAAGTCAGTATGGTATCTTACCAAATACAAGAACGGTTATTTTAATATTCATTCATTTCGAATTTTGAATCAAATCACATAGAATAAATATTTATGAGTTATTCTTGGGTTCACCCTCTAGGGTGAATCTCTAGGTTCACCAACCAATAGGATTTCATTATTTCAAATTTGATATCTTTCAAAAAAGAAAATAAAATATTAGCAAGTTATATTATGTTTTTAAAATAAAAAAGTTAAAAAATAGTAGTTACAGAAAAAAAAAATTAAATTTTTTTTTTTTAACGTCGTCAGCAAAACACTAAACCCTA
>NW_013618965.1:0-1787 GCF_000695525.1 Brassica oleracea var. oleracea
AATAGAATAACCTCACTTAGGTATAAGACTGGTCACAAATTGGCAGGGTCTTCGAAAGTGGTTTGAGCACACATTGTAACTAATAGGTATTTGATTTAAATATTATTATTTTTGATAGATTAATAAATATGAAATTTCATCAAAAAAAAAAAACCCCACCCGCAGATACTTCTCCAATATCACAAAATCAAAGATCGATAAAGAAACCTTGGAAAATAGTTTCCCACATCAGTTATATCTCATACGTTCCAGGTTAAAGAAAAAACAAATAAGAAAATAAGATCAGAAAAACCTCATTCCCCCGCTATTTTATAAATCCTCACAAAAAACCCCCGGATACAATGGTAATAGAAAACTATATCTCATTCTCTTCTGATCGAATCTGATATATAAAACCTAAAACACTATAAAAAACTTACAATTCAGGATTAAAATGACAAAAATACTAAGAATTCGAACATTATTAGTTAAATAATTGAAATTTGGTGTAGACAATATAATCATATTCACACCTAACTTAACATAAATGAAAATTTACACAAATTAAATCTTTTGTAAAAACCGATCCATTAAATATTTTGTAAAAACCGATTTATAAGGAATATTTTAGAAGTTTCTTTATAATTTTTTTGGTCAATCATTAATTAGAAATTTATAAAATAATGACTGTCTAAATGTTTTTATAAAATTAATCTAAAACAAAAGATGACTTGTGAAACATGGAAAATGTAGTATTTGGTTATTTACTAAGCCCAGTAACCAACTTACAGAAAATAGATAGATAACTAGAAAAATAATTTTACTATCATGTGTATATTTATTATAATAAATGTGAGTTATCTCTCTTTTCCTTGCGCCACGTCATCATATAACATGGGGCTTAGAAGATGTTCTAAGCAACTTTTATTTTTCTCATAAACGCATCCTACCGCTGATAACTCATACCTGCTCATATTTTATTAGAGAATCAAATTTTATATAAAACAAAATGAATCAAGTAAATAACAGAAAATGAACGATGCTAATTGATGGTAAGTGTTGATATGTCAAAACATAGGATTCTATGTTTTGTTGCAATCTTATAAGTGATTTTATTCGCATTTATTTGGTTGTAAATATTTTCCTAACCTATATAAATACAATTTAAAAAATTAAAATTATTAAAAATGAAAATTTCTTTACAACAATCTTTGACTAATAAAAAAAATACAGAAATGTGCATAAGAAATACATAAATTACGCTATAAATAGGATTAAAATATCTGCAAACCATGTAAATGTTTTAGTACTTTCGATAATGGGAATCCAAATAGTATGTATTTCAGGGTTTTTTTTTTAAAGTATGTTAGTTGTTTGAGGAAAATTTATAGAACAAAAATATTTAAATTAGTTCGAATGCAGCTTCGGATCTCTTCAAAGAAACTAATTTATACCAATCGATCCTCCAAATCTTGACAGAAAAAACATCTTGGTAGCTGATCTAGAATGGAACATAGAAATCATTTTGAATCTGTTCCCACGTAATCTGAAATCTTATGCTTAAGAGTAAGACCAAGCAAAAAATGGTCCATATATGCTCATATTTGTTCCTAACAAACAATAGAGCTTATTTTTCCATAACCGAGTATCACCCAACAATAAACTTAAGAAATGAGACCGATGAATCCCAGGAATAAAATTTCCAATTCGATGGCTAATGTTTGGATTGCCAATTTCTAGCCAAAGTTGAGATTTTTTTAAGGAAAATTATTCGAGTCTTACGGCTGGCGAGAACCTCAAAAAGAGTC
>NW_013618966.1:0-1785 GCF_000695525.1 Brassica oleracea var. oleracea
AGGCTATATGTTGGCTTATCTTTTTATTACGTCCGCAGATTTAGGAGTCAGGGGTTAGAGTTTCTTTTCAAGGGATGTCCATATTAAAGTGAGAGAGTAGTCTAGTCAGATTTGGGATTGTTGATAGATAAATACTCTTTCAGAAATTTTAATCAATGTATTGTATTTTTTAAACAAACTTTTTTAAAAATGCTATTTTTTGGAAAGTCATCATTTTTATAGAAATAATGTAGATTTGGGATTGTGATTTATAAATTAGGATAACAAGAATTTTTGTTGATATATGAGTATTCTTTTAGAAATTTTGATCAATAAGTTTTATTTTTTAAATAAACTTTTTAAAAAATTTAATTTTTGAAAAGTTATCATTTTTATAGAAAAATATTGTAGATTTGAGATTGTGATTTAGATATTAGGATAACAAGAATATTTGTTGATAAATGAGTATTTTTCAGAATTTTAAATCAATAAATTTATTTTTAAATAAACTTTTTAAAAATGTTATTCGGAAAGTTATCATTTTTATTGTGAACTATTGTAGATTTGGGATTGTGATTTAGAAATTAGGATAGCAATAATTTTATTGACAGAAGAGTATTCTTTTAGAAATTTTGATCAATAAATTGCACTTTCAAAATAAACTTTTTAAAATGATACTTTTGGAAGTTATCATTTTCATAGAGAACTATTGTAGATTTGAGATTGTAATTTAGAAATTATGATAACAAGAATTTTCGTTGATAGATGAATATTCTAGTAGAATTTTTAAGGGCGATTCTCTCAAATAGTTTTTTTTTTAAGTTTTTGTCACAAAAATAACACTCAAAAAATAAAATGACCAAAATAGATCCTTTTTATTTTGAAAATTTTAATTTTAATTTTTTATTTTTTAAATTTTGAAATCCTATCCCTAAAACCTCACCCCTCAACTCTAAACCCTAAATATAGATTAATTAACCCTCAGGTATAAATGCATATTTACCTTTCTTGAATTCTATTTTTGTGAAAATAAACTAAAAAAGGTTATCTGAGGGAATTTCACAATTTTTAATCTATAAGTTGTATTTTTAAATAAACTTTTAAAAAAAAATTATTTTGGAAAGTTATAATTTGTAGAGAACTATTGTAAATTTTTTGGATTATGATTTAGAAATTAGGATGACAAAACAATTTGTTGATATATAAGTATTCTTTTATAATTTTTGATCAATAGGTTATATTTTTTGAATCAACTTTTCAAAAATTCTATTTTTGGAATGTTTTCATTTTTATTGAGAAATATTGTAGATCTATAATTGTGATTTATAAATTAGGATACCAAAAACTTTTGTTGATA
Source organism: Brassica oleracea var. oleracea (assembly GCF_000695525.1). NCBI lineage: Eukaryota > Viridiplantae > Streptophyta > Magnoliopsida > Brassicales > Brassicaceae > Brassica > Brassica oleracea. The sequence continues at coordinate 1,337 of NW_013618966.1, forward strand.
GATAAGTATTTTTTTTAGAATTTTAATCAATAAGTTGTATTTTTTAAATAAACTTTTCAAAAATGTTATTTTTGGAAAGTTATTACTTTTATTGGAAACTATTATAGATCTGGGATTGTGATGTAGAAACTAGTATAAGAAAAAAAATTGTTGATAGATGAGTATTCTTTTATAATTTTTTATCAATAGGTTGACTTTTTAAATAAACTTTTTTAAAATGCTACTTTTAGAAAGTTATCATTTTTATAGAGAACTACTGTAGATTTGAGATTGTGATTTAGAATTTTTTTATCAATAGGATAACAAGAATTTTCATTGATAAATGAGTATAATTTTAGAATTTTTATCAATAAGTTGTATTTTTGTAAATAAACTTTTTAAAAAAATTATTTTTGGAAAGTCTTTATTTTTATAAAAAACTATTGTAGATTTTGGATTTCGATGTAGTA
>NW_013618967.1:0-132 GCF_000695525.1 Brassica oleracea var. oleracea
TTTAAAATTTCTAAACACATTCTATATTTGTATTAATGTATATGAAAATTTCATTCATGGTACATGGGCATCGTTTTATTATTTGGTCAATTAATTACTAAAACTTCATAACAGTCCATAAATTGGTGGATT
>NW_013618967.1:146-479 GCF_000695525.1 Brassica oleracea var. oleracea
AACGGACACAACAAAAATTCCAAACCTCTTTGAACTTCATAATATGTTGGTGAAGGATGCAACTATGCATTAAAACTGTATTTTCATATTTTTGAGTTTTTCTCAAAATCTATGGGTTAACCCCTACGAAAATATTGAATTTTCGGTAAATGCTCTATACACTGAAGCCTATGATCTTTAATGATGTTTTAAAATTTCTAAACACATTCTATATTTTTATTAATGTATATGAAACTTTCATTCATTGTACATGGGCATCGTTTTATTTTTTGTCAATTAATTACTTAAACTTCATAACAGTCCATAAATTGGTGGACTAACCACTATAAAATC
>NW_013618967.1:858-1785 GCF_000695525.1 Brassica oleracea var. oleracea
GTTCCAAACCTCATTGAACTTCATAATATGTTGGTGAAGGATGCAACTATGCATTAAAATAGTATTTTCATATTTTTGAATTTTTCTCAGAATCTACGGGTTAACCCCCCTACGAAAATATTTAATTTTCGGTAAATGCTCTATATACTTGAAGCCTACGATCTTTAGTGTTGTTTAAAATTTCTAAACACATTCTAAATTTTTATTAATGTATATTAAACTCCCTTTCATGGTACATGGGCATCGGTTTTTTTTTTTGTCAATTAATTTAGTAAAACTTCATAACAGTCCATAAATTGGTGGACTAACCACTATAAAATCGTTATTTGCTAGAGAAAGGTAGACAACAAAATTTCAAAACCTCTTTGAACTTCATCATATGTTGGTGAAGGATGCAAATATGCATTACAACAATATTTTCATTTTTTTGAATTTTTCTCAAAATCTATGGGTTAACACTTACGAAAAAATTAAATTTTCGGTAAATGCTCTATATATTTGCTAGAGAAGGGGAGACAAAAAAAGTTCCAAACCTCTTTGAACTTCATCATATATTGGTGAAGGATTCAACTATGCATTAAAACATTATTTTCTTATTTTTGAATTTTTCTCAATATCTATGGGTCAACCCCCTACGAATATATTGAATTTTCGGTAAATGGTCTATATACTGAAGCCTATGATCTTTATTGTCGTTTCAAAATTTCTAAACACATTCTAAATTTGTGTTAATGTATATTAAACTCTCTTTCACGGTACATGGGCATAGTTTTAATTTTTTGTTAATTAATTTAGTAAAATTTCATAATACTCCCTAAATTGTTTGACTAAGCACTATAAAATCGTTATTTTCTAGAGAAACGGAGACAACAAATGTTCAAAACCTCTTTGAGCTTCATCATATGTTGGTGAAGGATGCAACTATGC
>NW_013618968.1:0-1783 GCF_000695525.1 Brassica oleracea var. oleracea
AACCAAAACTTCGATGTGAAGGCGAAGCATTCCTCTGAGGAAGCTCTTGAGAAATGGCGTAATCTCTGCGGCGTCGTCAAGAACCCTAAACGCCGGTTTCGCTTCACCGCGAATCTCTCCAAACGCTATGAAGCGGCTGCGATGCGCCGCACGAACCAGGTCTTGTCTCCTTCTTCTTCTTCTTCTCCTTTCATGTGATGGGTTGCTCCTTCTTGAGGGTTCCCTTTATAAAACTTTCTATTTACAGGAGAAGTTAAGGATCGCAGTTCTTGTCTCAAAAGCTGCCTTTCAGTTCATCTCTGGTGAGCTTTATATGTCTAAAGCTTACATCTTTTTTGCTAACTTGTGTCAAAGTTCAGAGCTTTTTTTGTTAATTTCTGTCAAAGTTTAGAGCTTTTCTGCTAATTTGTGTCAAATTTCAAAGCTTTTTTTTTTTGTTAATTTGTGTCAAAGTTTACAGCTTTTTGCTAATTTGTGCCAAAGTTTTTCTTTTGTTGCTAATTTGTTTCAAAATTTTGAGCTTTTCTGCTAACTTGTGTCAAAGTTCAGAGCTTTTTTTTGTTAATTTGTGTCAAAGTTCAGAGCTTTTTTGTTAATTTGTGTCAAAGTTTACAGCTTTTTGCTAATTTGTGTCAAATTGTAGAGTTTTTCTGTGTTAATCTGTGTCAAAGTTCACAGCTCCTTTTTTTTTTTTTTTTGCTAATTTGTGTTAAAATTTTGCGGTTTTTTTTTTTGCTTGTGTAAAAAGTTTACAGCTTTTTGCTAATTTGTGTCAAATTTTTGAGTTTTTTTTTTTTTTGGTAATGTCAAAGTTTACAGCTTTTGTTTGTTGCTAATTTGTGTTAAAATTTTGAGCATTTTTTGCTAATTTGTGTCAGCTTTGTTTTTCAAGGTTATATCAAAGTTTTGATTTTGTTTGTTTGTATGTTTCTTTATACGTTTATATAGGTGTGGCTCCAAGTGAGTACACAGTCCCCGAAGAAGTCAAAGCGGCAGGCTTCGACATCTGCGCGGACGAGCTAGGCTCAATAGTCGAAAGCCACGACGTCAAGAAACTCAAGTTCCACGGCGGAGTCGACGGTCTCGCATGCAAACTCAAAGCATCTCCCACCGAAGGACTCTCAACAACAGACGCTTCCCACTTATCCCAACGCCAAGACCTCTTCGGGATCAACAAGTTCGCAGAGAGCGAGCTCAAAAGCTTCTGGCTGTTCGTATGGGAAGCTCTCCAAGACATGACGCTAATGATCCTCGGCGTCTGCGCGTTCGTGTCCTTGATCGTTGGGATAGCTACAGAAGGATGGCCTAAAGGCTCCCACGATGGTCTAGGCATCGTGGCGAGTATCCTCTTTGTTGTGTTTGTGACTGCTACTAGTGATTACCGTCAGAGTTTGCAGTTCAGGGATTTGGATAAGGAGAAGAAGAAGATCACCGTTCAGGTGACTAGGAATGGGTTTAGACAGAAGATGTCCATCTACGAGTTGCTTCCTGGGGACGTTGTTCATCTGGGGATTGGTGATCAGGTTCCAGCTGATGGTTTGTTCCTGTCTGGATTCTCTGTGGTGATAGATGAGTCTAGCTTGACCGGTGAGAGCGAGCCTGTGATGGTTAATGCGGAGAATCCATTCCTTTTGTCTGGGACAAAAGTGCAAGACGGGTCTTGTAAGATGATGGTGACCACCGTTGGGATGAGGACTCAGTGGGGGAAGCTGATGGCGACTTTGACCGAAGGCGGCGACGACGAAACTCCCTTGCAGGTGAAGCTTTTTTTTTTTTTTTTTTA
>NW_013618969.1:0-1443 GCF_000695525.1 Brassica oleracea var. oleracea
GAGCATTTACCGAAAATTCAATATTTTCGGAGGGGTTAACACATAGAATTTGATAAAAATTTAAAAATATGAAAATACTGTTTTAATGCATAGTTCCATCATTCACCAACATATGATGAAGTTCAAAGAAGTTTGGAAATTTTGTTGTGTTCGTTTCTCTAGCAAATAACGATTTTATGGTGGTTAGTCCACTAATTTAGGGACTGTTATGAAGTTTTAGTAAATTAATTGACAAAAAACAAAAACGATGTCCATGTATCATGAATGAGAGTTTGATATACGTTAATACAAATGTAGAATATGTTTAGAAATTTTAAAACAACACTAAAGATCATAGGCTTCAGTATATAGAACATTTTTCGAAAACTCAATATTTTCTTAGGGGGGTTAACCCATAGATATTGAGAAAAATTTTAAAATATGAAAATACTGTTTTAATGCATAGTTGAATCCTTCACCAACATATGATGAAGTTCGAAGAGGTTTGGAACTTTTGTTGTCTCCCCTTCTCTAGCAAAAAATGATTTTATAGTGGTTAGTCAACCAATTTAGGGAGTATTATGAAGTTTTACTAAATTAATTGACAAAAAATTAAAACGATGCCCACGTACCATGAACGAGAGTTTAATATACATTACTACAAATTTAGAATGTGTTTAGAAATTTTAAAATAACACTAAAGATCATAGGCTTCAATATATAGAATATTTACCAAAAATTCAATATTTTCGTAGGGGGTTAACCCTTTAGATTTTGAGAAAATTCAAAAATATGAAAATAATCGTTTAATGCATAGTTGCATCATTCACCAACATATAATGAAGTTCAAAGAGGTTTGGAAATTTTTTTGTTTCTCTAGCAAATAACGATTTTATAGTGGTTAGTCAACCAATTTATGAACTTCAAAGAGGTTTGGAACTTTTGTTGTCTTTGTTTCTCAAAAAAATAGCGATTTTGTAGTGCTTAGTCCACCAATTTAGGGAGTATTACGAAGTTTTACTAAATTAATTGACAACAAATTAAAACGATGCCAATGTACCATGAAAGAGAGTTTAATATACATTAATACAAATGTAGAATGTGTTTAGAAATTTTAAAACAACACTAAAGATCATAGGCTTCAGTATATAGATCATTTACCGAAAATTCAGTATTTTCGTAGGGGGTGTTAACACAAAGATTTTGAGAAAAAATCAAAAATATGAAAATACTGTTTTAATGGCATAGTTGGCTCATTTACTAATATATGATGATGGTCAAAGAGGTTTGGAACCTTTGTTGTCTGGTTTGGAACTTTTGTTGTCTCCCTTTCTCTAGCAAATAACGATTTTATAGTGGTTAATCCACTAATTTAGGGACTGTTATGAAGTTTTACGACATTAAGTGACAAGAAATTAAAACAATGCCCATGTACCATGAAAGAGAGTTTAATATACATTAATA
>NW_013618969.1:1483-1783 GCF_000695525.1 Brassica oleracea var. oleracea
TCCAATATATTCGTAAGGGTTAACAAGTAGATTTTGAGAAAAATTCAAAAATTCAAAAATATTGTTTTAATACATTATTGCATCCTTCACTAACTTATGATGAAGTTCAAGGAGGTTTGGAACTGTTGTTGTCTCCGTTTTTCTAGAAAATAGCGATTTTATAGTGGTTAGTCCACCAATTTAGGGAGTATTATGAAGTTTTACTAAAGTAATTGACAAAAAATTAAAACGATGTTCATTTAACATGAAAGACAGTTTAATATACATTAGTACAAATTTAGAATGTGTTTAGAAATTTTA
>NW_013618970.1:0-1782 GCF_000695525.1 Brassica oleracea var. oleracea
TTAGAGAGTATTTATAGGACTCCTAAAAACCTAGTGGACCTCAAAAAAAAAGCCTGAGAAGGTCCAACAAAACATGAAAAATCGACCAAATATAAATCTTGCGCACGGGTTCGTGACCCCGCTTTGGTGGGTCGCTCCAGCTTCACAGCGGGTTCGCCACCTCTCTCTGGGACGTCACTATGGCTTCCTTCTCACTTCATGGATTTGACGCGCGATGTACCCACCTCGCTCCGTCTTGGTATCTCCGGTTCTCGAAAGTTGCCGACGGGATGTTGGGCCCAGAGCGGGTACGCTACCTCGCTGCGAGAGGTCGCTCTGGTACAGAGTGGGTGTCATACCTCACTCCAGTGGGTCGCTCTACACTCCAATCGTCTTGAACGGGTGCATCAGGTCGCTTCAGAACCTCGCTCCAATTCCCATTTCGCTAAGATGATCATTTTCTACTCCTTAAGAGCCCAAATGTCTCCAAATACCTCCAAAAACTCCAAAGGATGCTCCAACACCTAATAAAGACTTATGTATGCAATATGGAACCTAAAGATGCCTAAATATTAATCTAAATTATTCAACATGTGCAAGAATGAATGACTAAAACAATGCAAATATGCAAGATATCAGTATTTCTCTAATCAATTAATTTTATTATGTATTGAATTTTTTTTTCTAAAGTTATTTTTTACTGACTTAACTTGTTAATAAAATATTATATACTCTTTTAACAAAAGATTTACGTCTTTCATTATAAATACTAGATCCTTTCTCCGCGTAGCGCGGATAATATATTTAAATTTGTTACATTTATTATTTTTATTTATATTTGAATTTTTGTATATTAAATTATATATAACTAATTTTTAAATTTGATTTTTTTTTAGTTTAAAGTAAGTATTTCTATTATATGTAACATAATTAACTAATAAAATATGAAAAATCAAGTCCGAGGGTTATGTAAAAAATATAATTATGTATAGAACATAAATTATCTTAGGCCTTGACTATGCTCTACATTATCCAATCAACAATTGTCAGAAAAGCAATTAGAGAAGCATTTACTAAATGCTAATGCTCTCCAAATACTCTCTAACCAATGTTTTCTAGCCAATGCTCTCATATAAAGCTTTTAGAAGAGCATTTGCATTTATAATTTATAAAATTAAGGAAAATATATAATTAATTCATTTATTTTATCTAATAATATCATCAAATTATTTTTATATCCAGAAAATAAAATTTTGATTTCTAAAATTAATTTCCAATAAAAAACATTTTTAAGGAAAAATAGTATTTCACATTTAAAATATAATTTAATATATTTCAAATTTGAAAAATTATTTTTAGAAATAGATATTTTATAAACATAACTTTTAAATTGTTAAATAAAATAAATTAATTATATATCTTTTTAATTTTATAAGTTAATATATTTATATATATATTAGAAATATATTCATTAATAATAAATATATTATATGTTATATATTAATTTTTATAATAATTTTAAATATCATACTCATACTGCTATACCAATCATCATATTAAACAGTTTAGCAAAAACATACAGCTCTTGCAGTATACTGCTACTACTAATGTTAATGCTCTACCAATCAAGGTCATAGTTACAAACGATATCATCGGAATCTCATCTCGAATAAATTCACAAAAATAAAAAGTACTCCAATAACCTGCTTAAAATATAAAACCCTCTTTTCTAAAAAAAGCGTACGGAACAATAATATTTTACGTGTAATAGTTGAAAACTGACAATTGAACATCGATCTAGAA
>NW_013618971.1:0-1781 GCF_000695525.1 Brassica oleracea var. oleracea
AGTCGCATGTCTTCCTCAGTAACTGTACCAGCTTGCTTCCGTGGGTATAATGCATGGACTAGCATCCTGTGGAGGTAAAGTACGGACGGGTGTCGGATGTGTGAATTCTTGTCAGCCCCGGTAGTGTGTCTGTTTCCAGGGATCAACCTCCAAAGCTCCCGTGGGAAGGTTCTCACACTTGGGTAGGGAGTGGTCTTCTAGGTCTTGGAACCCCATGACTCTTCCAATGTCCTTGAAGTTCATGTTGTAGTCTCGTCCATTGACCTTAAAACTGATTTTTCCCCATCCTTGCCTCACATGCGCGGTGTCGTGACAAGTGACCGCAAGAGAAGATAAGAACTGACAAGTGACATCCTTGTAGAAAGGATATGCCATGGTGAGGAGTTTTGGCATCTTCAAATGTCCTAGCATCTCTTCAATGTCAGAGTCAAGACCCAACTCCTTCAGCAGATCAAGGTCGGCGAACCTGGTTGGAGTCCAAGTGACCTCATTCTTCAAGTGATCATACAGCTCCTCCACAGATGGAGTTTTCGCCCTATCTCGATCAACCGCAACCCCTTTGCCTTTGGACATCTTGGCTTTCTTCGTAGGTGCCTGCTCATCAGCACTCTCAGTTTCACTTTCCTCATGGATGGGAACTGCTACACTTTTCCCTGCCCTCTTCTCCTGTTCTTTCGATTTCCTTGAAGCCAAGGTCTGCTGTCGAACAGTCTTCTGCGACCCTGAGCCAGTTGGCTTGGAGGGCAAAGCTTTTCCTCTTAGTGCAAACTCTTGTCTTTCAGATTCTTGCCTCTCAGCTTCCAACTTTCCCTTTGTCTTCTTAACCATTTTCACCTGAAAAATTAAAAACTTGAAAAGGGATAAGTAGATGGAAGTAAAGAAGGGGAAGACTTTGCAAGTAAAAATTGCAAAAGTGAACTTAACAAATGAATTATCAATTTAAACTCAAGTTCAACACAATGCAATGATTCTCACTCTTGTAACACCTTAACGCATCTAGTTCACTCACAGACACACTCAATTAAAGTCAAATTCGAAAACCCCCAAATCCATGAACCCTAACTTTGCCAAAGTGCAAATTAAACTCAATTTCACCGTTTATTCGACAACCCAACTTGATAGATAAGCTTTCCCTAGTCTATTTCACCACAATCTAGCAAGAAAATGACCAAATTTCGATTTTTAAATCCTAGGGTTCATGGACCTACGAATTTGAATTTTAAAACTCAATACCTTGCTTTGGATGAAAAGAAATGGTGAATGGGTGGTGAGGAATAGGCTATAGGGGCGAAAGCTTGGATTTAGAAACAAGAACTAGTCTATTTGGGTGAGAATTGAGAAAGTTTTGGGATTTTTGGTGTGGGTGAGTTTGAGAGAGTTTGAGAGTTTGTGAGAGGAGGGGAGAGTGATAGAGATGGATTCGCGGAGGCTGGGGGTAGGTTTAGGGTCGTCCGGTTCGGTCTAGGGTGGTTAGGGTCGGTTTACTTGAAGTAGACCGGGGTTTAGAGTCAGAAAAACTTACCTGGACCGGTTCGGGAGCGACGTGAGGGTGTCGCTGCGGAACGTCGCTCCCGAGTCCTTCTCTCGCGTCGTGATTCGACGAAAACGCGAGCGACTCTGGAGTGTCGCTCTCGAAACCTCGCTCTGGAGATGGAGCGACTTCGAGGTGTCGCTCTAGGATGTCGATCCGAGGCAGTTTTTGAGCTCCGTGACGACGAAAATGCGAGCGACTTTGAGGTGTCGCTCCCGTAACGTCGTTCCCAGTTGGAGCGACTTCATGT
>NW_013618972.1:0-1781 GCF_000695525.1 Brassica oleracea var. oleracea
AAAGGTTGGAGGAGTAAGTTTGAGATCCTTGCCTCCTTGCCAAGCGATCTCTTCGTCTCGGAACCTCCTATGGATCGGGCTTCCATCTCCTTGGACCCGATACTCCCGCCGGTTCCCTCGCCCAGCCCGTTCTTACCGCGGCTCGTCCGGTTTGGTATGGTCAGTGTCCGAGTTGTCCTCACTGGATTGGGATTGTTGCTCTTCTGGAATGGGTTGGTTTCTCCTCCTTGGCTTTGGAGCATTAGCTCGGTTTCGTCCTGTTATCTGAGCCAGCTGCTCAGTCACAGTAGCCAGTGTGGCTTGGAGTTCAGCATGGTTAGCCAACAGCTGAGCATTGATCTCGGCTTGTGTTGGTGCTCCATCTAGGTCTTCCATGTCTCCTGCGACAAGAAAGAAAAAGAAGAGAACATGTGATTTGCAAGGATACAAAGAATAATGAAATGATAATTAACTAAGGCATGCAATGAATGTAAAACTTCCCCTTTTTTTTAAATGTTTAAAAATGGACAAATTTGAAGTGCAAGCCAAGAAAATTAAATACAATTAAATGAAAATCCGATTCAAAAGAAAAGGAAAGTAAAAATCGAAATTTTTTAAAAAATGGAAAGTACGATAAAAATTTTTTTTTTATAAATAAGGAAAAACTTGGAGTGCAAGCCAAGAAAATTAAATGCAATTAAATGAAAATTTGATCAAAAAGGAAAGTAAAAATCGATGGATGCCAAAAACAAGTTAATTGAATGAAAAATGCACAAACATGGATCAAAGATATGCAAGAGAAAACAGTTTTGAACTCGCCAAGAACAGCAATAACAAATGTAATTTTTTTTTTTTTTAAAGACAAAGAATGAACCGAACAAATCAAAATTAAAAGGATAGGATACAACCGAAGGTGTAGGAACCTGGCTCTGATACCAAAATGATACAGGCTGGGGTTCAGGCTATTCAAATGGGCGGACAGAGGTTCAAGAACTCGGACTGGACAGAACGGGTCAACGGCTATGGGGCGGCTGGGCTGAGGCGATGGAGAGGACGATGGCCGATCTGGTTCCTGAAACAGAATAGGATTATTTTTATGAGTTTTTTTTATGGATCTAAAATGATGAACTGAAAGGAAACTAAATGATAAAATAAGAACAGAAACAAATATGACTTTTTATGAGTTTTTATATTGAATGGAAATCTAGAATTATATGATGCAAACTGAAACAAAATAAGAGAAGGATAGAGATATGGAGGATGGATCCTTGTTGCTGGACGTGTGTCTCTCTCAACAAGAACAGTGGGTGGAGGTGAATAGCTATGGGATTTGTCTTGCTGGATGTGTATCTCTCTCAAGGCAAATCGTTGGATGGGATGGAGGTGAAGAATCGCCACAAGCTTGGTGGTTTGAAGCCTGATAAGACTCGGCTGCTCTCTCTGTTTCTCACAGGGAAAAGACTTAGGGTTTCTGAGTTTGCAAAGGCAAAATTATTTCATAAAAGACATGAGGCCAAAAATCGCCTAGCACATAGAGTTATATAGGGTTTTTCCCTTATGGATCTCAAAATAAAAAGGCCTTAAAACATGCTGGCCGAAAATGAGGCTGAAACAAAAGCCCAAATTCTTAACCAAATAAATTAAAATAAACCAGACAACTGGTTGTCGGTTTGAGAAGGCCTAGACCAGAATTCATAGTATGCTTGCATGTTGCTTCGTTAAAACCTTTCGGGAAAACCCAGTGGGAAAAAACCTGATAAGGAAAAAGAGTACAACAGCATACTAATCCTTCTGATGTCGGC
>NW_013618973.1:0-1780 GCF_000695525.1 Brassica oleracea var. oleracea
GAATATATTCTCTAAAAGTGTAAGCTTGTCGAGATATCTTTGTTTTTAACATAATAAATATAGTAAAAGGATTTTGTAAAAAATCACATTCTAGCATTTACGATAAACAATAAACAATGAACGAATTTGAAATATATAAAAAAGTATTGTAGATAAACTGTAATATATATAGTTTAACAATATATAATGATATTTTTCATTTATATATTTTAAATATATAATAATATAAATCACAATTTATAAATTATAATTTAATTTTTAATATATAAAATGTGAATTTATATATATTTTCTTTTGGTCAAAATGAATTTATATATTATATTATGTTTATTAATGATATTAAAACCCATATTAGTATATTATTATGCAAATGCATTTGTAATTATATATTGCATAAATATGATTTGGATGAACCTATGTTTAGTAGTCCAAAACTAAAACATAACACATGAAGTCAAAAATTAAACTCTAATTTAATAGATTTTTTTTCGAGCTTCTTCTTTACAGAGATCAGCATATGTGATAACATGTCACCTACCTGGAGGTGCATACCACGTGAATCACTATGATTATAATATAATACGAGACCCTTATATTATTGTACCTGTAATTTTACATAATTGATTTAAAATCGGTAGTGGCTCTGATTGTTTTTCGTCTTTAAAGGCTTTCACGGTTAACTATAATTTGACTTTACAAATTTTGACGATTAAATAGTGTGGAAATTGGGAAAGTAGGCCATTATGAGAATTTCTGTCCTTTTATACTTTTGTATTAATTAGTCATTTTTGAACATAATTATCCTTATAATAACAAAAATTATTATTAAAAATTATGTATAAGTCAGAGAATATGAAAAAAATCAATACAATCATGATAATATTTTACATGTTATGCTGTAAAGATTAAATTTTAAAAACAATTTAGATATGTTAATATAAATTTGTTAGAATGTATATTATAAACTTTTTTACAAGGATAAAATACATATTCGAAGTTACTATCAACAATTTATAAAAATTAGAATTTGTATTGTAAGTTCTTCTATGTGATGTATCTAAAGATAGAATATGCATGTATCAATTCTCACCAAAATCCTTTATTATTTATAACGATATACAATATATATTGTAGGTTTTTAATTCATTGTAGAAAAGTATAGAAAATGTTTACCCATGTTCTATCCTTTACAGAAGGCGGTGAGCACAGGAGAAAAGTTCGGATAGCGGCGGAGAGAAGGTTGGATAGTGCCGGAGATAACGCCAGATAGAAGTCGGAGAACACTAGAGAAGTGTTCTGGTCGAAGGCGAAGTGAACGAGGAACGACACAATTATTTTATGGTTATTTTATTTTTTTATTAAAAATTTAATAAACAGAAAATATTATTAATATTATAAAATGAAATAGTTACGTTTACTTTATTTTTTCAATATAAACATAAAATATAAATATATTTAATTAATTTAATCATATCTATTATATAAAATGGTTAGAGGGTTAATTCCGTATTAATTTTTTTAAAAAAATTTAACGAGACAAAAAATAAGGTCAAAGGTATAGTGGGACAAATCAGTTCTGAATATAGCCTAATTAGCCAATTTTCCCTTAAATAATTGATATGGCATTAGAATAAAATTAGTTATTCTGGTTTTGGATTTTTAATGACGTCTGATTTGAATAAATTTTAGTTAAATTAGTCTTCAAAACCAAGAATTTATTGATTTTACCGTTATCACTGAAAATGATGTATTTTCACTTGGTAGTGGTTATTGGCGTTTA
>NW_013618974.1:0-293 GCF_000695525.1 Brassica oleracea var. oleracea
CACGTAGAATGTCTAGAATAATAAGAAAATATATATTGCAGGTTTCTAGCTGCTGCAAGAGAAAAAGGGGGAAACCCTAGGTAAAATCCCGAAATATTTGGAAACTTCCTTAAAAATCTCTGCCGCTGGAACAGGCACTCGGGGTGTTCCGCGCGATCGGGAACAACCATCAAGACTGTTCTGCGTGACTTTTCCTCTAACTGGTTTATCTCCCATCCAATGAAACGTCAGACCTGTAATGACTCAAAAAGGATTAGGAAGACTCGATAAAGACTTGAAAACCAATTAGAAAA
>NW_013618974.1:429-898 GCF_000695525.1 Brassica oleracea var. oleracea
TTAACCACGAATCTCTGAACCATATAAGCAGTAAAACTAGGATAACACACCCTTACGGGAATCCCACTGACTGTTGTTCAAAAATCGGCTCCATACTCTACATCTCAAACCTGAAAAAGCAACACTATCGAGACAAAACTCCCTACATTCATTTAAGAGTAGCGTGAGCTTCTCATCACATGCACTATTCAGGGTAGACGGGCTTGGTGTTAAACATGTTATTTAATGGTGGTGTTAAAAGTGGTTAGGGGCTACCATTTCATTGTAGAAGATGCAGGATATCGCACAAAATGGCAAGAGAGGATAGATCCATTGATGTCCACAGCCTCTACTCGTTTTTGCTTCCTCTAGAACGACTGCTCTGTTTTGGATCAGCCATATGGTTGCTCTCCAATCTTTCAACTTTATACCGACTCTTTTGCTTGACCTTCCCAGTGGCTCATGTTTCTTTGATTTCTTCCCCTTCTCC
>NW_013618974.1:956-1780 GCF_000695525.1 Brassica oleracea var. oleracea
TTTTTTTTAAGACTGATATGGTGATGTGACGAAGAAGGAGGTAATACATGATGTTTCTGAGTACCACTGGTGGTTCTGATTCTCCACCCCTGCTCTTGCGCAGTTCATTTGTGATGGAGCGGTTGCTCCTTTAATCTGCTTGTTCTCCTTTCTCACTGAATTTCTGCAGCAGTAACGAGTAAGAGGCTGCGTCGATCCTTTCCTCTCCGACCTTTTTGCACATATCTGCACATATGACACTGAAAAACAAATGCATGAAGGTGGAATAAAGGCTAAGATTCAGGGTGGGAACTAGCTAAAGATGAGCTAGCCAACCAGGATCAGCAAGATAGATAAAAAGGATAAGAAGTCCTGAGTGTGTTCTCGTTTCCCTGATCTAATGCCCATAACAAGAAGAATTTCAGTCAAGATTAGGTTCAAGTTAGGTGGAGTTAAGTCTACCCAGTGTAACCTGATCGGCTGAGAACTTCTAGAGAATCAAGTGAGATATGTTAGGGTGTTCCAGGTCCACATGTGTGTCTTTCGGCACCGCTAAGGTCATGAATAAGATAACTAAAGCACGAGGTGGTTAGTGATCAACACGGAATAATGTCCTAATTCCCACAAAGTTTTGTCTGACTCGATCATAAAAACTGACTCAAATTGACCCAAAAGAAAAACAAAAGAAAGAAACGAGTTAGTAAACGACGAAAACCCTCCCTCAGACTTACTTCACAATGTCCCTGGTGTGAAAATAAATCAGAGAAAAGGTGAAAAAAAAGAATAAATTTTATTTTGTGAGATACTTACCTGAGTGGAGCGGGCGCTCCATGAAAATTTTGGGT
>NW_013618975.1:0-485 GCF_000695525.1 Brassica oleracea var. oleracea
GAGATTTATTTCACTTCCTGGTGATTCTCCACTGCTTTATGTATCCAAATACGGCTTCATACATCGCGATTCTTCTTGGTTTGATTAGAATGTCGAGGAAGTTTTCATATTCCAAAACACGAAAGTTGGGATCACCTGATTTGAAAGTGGGATAACTACTTCATCCTAACTCCTATGAGATTTATTTCACTTCCTGGTGATTCTCCACTACTTTATATATCCAAATACATCTTCTTACATGGTGATTCATCCTGGTTTGATTAGAATGATGAGGAAGTTGTTATATTCCCGAATAGAAAAATTGGGATCACCTGATTTGAAAGTGGGATAACTTTTTCATCCTAACTCCTATGAGATTTATTCCACTTCCTGGTGATTCTCCACAACTTTATGTATCGAAATACAGCTTCTTCCATCCCAATTCATTCTGGTTTTATTTGAATGACGAGGAAGTTGTCATATTCCCAAACAAAAAAAATGAGATC
>NW_013618975.1:719-1777 GCF_000695525.1 Brassica oleracea var. oleracea
TGATTCTCCATTACTTTATGTATCCAAATACAGCTTCTTCCATAACGATTCATCCTGGTTTGATTAGAATGACGAGGAAGTTGTCATATTCCCAAACAGGAAAACTGGGATCACCTGATTTGAAAGTGGGATAACTTCTTCATCCTAACTCCTATGAGAACTATTTTTTCACTTCTGGGTGATTCTCCACTGCTTTTTGTATCCAAATACAGCTCCTTACATCGCGATTCATTCTGGTTTGATTAGAATGACGAGGAAGTTGTCATATTCCCAAACAGGAAAACTGGGATCACCTGATTTGAAAGTGGGATAACATCTTCATCCTATATACTATGAGAAATATTTCACTTCCTGGTGATTCTCCACTACTTTATGTATCCAAATATAGCTTCTTACATTGCGATTCATCCTGGTTTGATCAGAATGACGAGGAAGTTGTCATATTCCCAAACAGGAAAACTGGGATCACCTGATTTGAAAGTGGGATAACTTCTTCATCCTAACTCCTATGAGAATTATTCCACTTCCGGTTGATTCTCCACTACTTTTTGTATCCAAATATAGGTTCTTACATCACGATTCATCCTGGTTTGACTAGAATGACGAGGTAGTTGTCATATTCCCAAACAGGAAAACTGGGATCACCTGATTTGAAAGTGGGATAACTTCTTCATCCTAACTCCTATGAGAATTATTCCACTTCCTGGTGATTTTCCACTGCTTTTTGTATCCAAATACAGCTTCTTACATCGCGATTCATCCTGGTTTGATCAGAATGAAGAGGAAGTTGTCATATTTCCAAATAAGAAAACTGGGATCACCTGATTTGAAAGTGGGATAACTTCTTCATCCTCACTGCTATGAGATTTATTCCAGTTCCTGGTTATTCACCACTACATTATGTATCCAAGTACTGCTTCTTACATCGCCATTCATTCTGGTTTGATTAGAATGACGAGGAAGTTGTCATATTCGAAAACAGGAAAACTGTGATCACCTGATTTGAAAGTCGGATAACTTCATCATCCTAACTCCTATGAGATTTATTCCACTTCCTG
>NW_013618976.1:0-1775 GCF_000695525.1 Brassica oleracea var. oleracea
TTTCCGATTTTAACTTGATTAACCTTTTCATCTCTAGAAAAACTTACAAAATTTTGGTCCATGCAAAGTAGTTCACTCTAGTTATTTTTGAGACAAAAAAACTAAACTTCTCGATATTTTCCATTAATTTTTAAGAAAACATAAAACTCTAACAGAAAATAATAATGCTTAATGTGAACCGTTTACATGAATAACTGAAAATTTACAAGGAAAACAGAGCATTGATAAGTAAACCGACAAATATAGTGAACTTTTCAAAAGTAAATTTTTCAAAAAAGACAATACATAGAAGAAAAAATTATAATTGCACATAAAATAAACAACAACCGAATCATCTCTTCTACGAGTGAAAAATCAAAAGAACTATTTGATAAAAGTATTTGAGAAGAGATGAAATGTTTGGATGAAATGAATGAAATATAAATATATCTATGAATTATAACCGTTTTTAAAAAGGTAAATAAAAAAAATTATGACCCTTGCCACCGAAGAGCTTGAACTAAAAATCACTCAAAAATATTGTTAGCAGTCAGTCAATTTCAGTAAATTTCATATTTAAAATTTATGTATATGTGACTGGACCTCTATATAATAACTATAGTTTAAATAAATAATTAACCGTGCTGTTATGATTTTTAAGTTATCCCCATTATAACATAACAATATATAAATTGTGTGGTGGCTAGTTGTTGATCTATATTATTAAAACTAAAATACAAATAGAACTAACCTTGTTTTCAATAGATTTATTACATCTTTTATTTTTTTTATTTTCACTCATCTTAATTACTTTATTAATTACCCTTTCCAAATAATTTGACAGTATTTAATATACATTTAAAAAACAAAATTTACCTTTTTTAATTATCTTATTATATCTTTACATTCATTTTTTACATTTTTTAATTCATTAATTGTTTTTACCATAATAATTTGACATTATTTATTTTATGTGTTAACCATAATAATTCCAAAAATATTTGAACGATAAACTTTTTATTACATAATCAGTTGAGTATGAGTATTCGGGTATTTGTTCAGGTACGGATCGATTTTTAGGATATCGAGTTTTCTGAGTTTTGAAATTGAACTCCGCTTGGATATTATAAAATTTTAGGTGAAGAATGGACAGGTTTTTTAAAGTCTGTATGAATTTGGTTTTGATTTGTAGAAATATAAAAAGGAATAAAATATTTATATGTTTAAAAATGTTATTAAATAATTTATAAAAAATAAAATAAAAACCAACGGCCACACGAACATGCGGATCAAATTCTATTATATATTAATAGTCGATAACAATTGTTGTGCATTTACTAATAATGATATAATAATGATAAGTGTATAATGGTATGTTTAAATAATCACTAAGAAGATATTAAATTATAGTATTAGTGATATACCTATAGTATAATAGAGTAAATAATATACAGTAATATTTAGTTGTATCATAAAAGTATTATGTTAACGTATTATAATAATATTTATGTTAAATCATATAAATCTATGTATAAAAATAGGTACGGTAAATAAAGAAAGAGAAACCAAAGAAATATTGCTTAATTGATTGAAGAGGAGAATGATATGTTTACAATCATATTGTAGATAAAATATAAAAGTTCCTTAGCGTACATAATGATAATGAGTTACACCTAAATTATTTTGGTAGAAAACTTTAAGAGTGGAAAAGAAAAAGAGAAACAAGAGAGATATTTCTTCTATAACTAAAGAATAAATGATATGTACGTTAACAATGGAAAAGAAAAAAAGATATG
>NW_013618977.1:0-1774 GCF_000695525.1 Brassica oleracea var. oleracea
AGCTCAAACCTAGTTGACTCGCAGCTCGATAACAAAAGACAAAGAAAGTACAGAAAAGGTTTTTGATTGATTTCAGACTGAATCTTATGAAAGGCTGCCTACGTACCCCTTTCGAGGATCAAGCCGAACGTAGGTCAAGAGTGAACCAAGAGATCGAACTGCTTGTGCGTGTTCGTCTGGTAATCGGGTGCCAGTCATGGAAACAGAGCATGTCGAGAATAATGCCTCAGAGTTTTTAAGTGCCGAGAGTTCTGAGTCTCAAAAAGTAGCCCCTCATGCCTCTCGCCTAGGACTCCTTATATACTCGCTCCTAGGTCGGTTTACGCTTTTCCCCTTCTGTCCTTAAGCCGTCATAGCCTAAAAATGGAGATATTCCATTTTTCCCGATCTTCGTAACTATCTTCAAAATTTCGTATTTATCTGCGGAAACTTGACATTTATCTTTTCTTGCGAACCAAGCGTAAACCGTCCCACGGTTTACGGGCTGCTGGTTAAGAAATCGTAAGGTGGGCTTCGAGTCATGCCTTAGGTCCCTTTGGGCCGTCTTTCGACTTGAAGCGTTTATTACGACTTCTTTCGATAAAAACGAACTTTCCGCGGTCTTTATCGTAAAGTTCGATTGATGAGTTCAAATGACGAGAAACATGAAATGTGCTGGCTACGGTCTTCGGAAGATAGCATTAAAGAGTATATGAGAATCCATGGATTCATGTCGTATCGATTTTTAAGAAAGCACGGTCGCTACGGAGCGATCATACACGGCTCGGTCGCTACGGAGCGATCATACACGGCTCGGTCGCTACGTAGCGACCAGCTTTTGCGCTGGTTGCTACGCGGCAACCTTGTTCGAGTCTTTCTCCCATTTTTCGTAAATGTGTTTTATCCGCAAGATTCTTCATAAAAATAAATCTTTTTCTAAGATTTATTTTTCGTAAAAACGTTCATGCAGATTTTGTACGGATTTTCAGACATTGATTCCGTCGTGACCGATTTTGACCCCAACATGGCTGAACGGTTATGGAACGATATATCGAGACAAGAAAAATCGCCTAAGATTTAGTTCGCTAGACTATCCACTTAGGTTTTACGTTCCCTAAAGTTCTATGGCAGTCTCAAAGGCATTTTTTTTTTCTTAGTAATTTCCTACGAAAATTCCAAGTCTGATTTCAAAAATTTCAAGTCGGAAATGCCTTAGTTCTCTCGAAGACGCAGTTTTGTCTCTTCTTAGTTTTGCTTGCTTATTTCCCCTTCCTCTTCTCGTGTATGTTCGCCATTTTCGATATTGGTCTTTATCCCTTAAACTTGACATTTATCTTCCGAACTTGGCTATTATCTTCTCCTTAGATACGACGTCAATTTTTATAAAAAGGTTCAACGTAATCGTATAGTTGAGGCGGTTAAGGTGTTAAGTTAACCGTTGCCGTTTTATACGATTAATCTGAATCCAAGCGAGAAAAACAAGTCTTTGCGGTTTTTTTATCGTAAAGTTTCAATGGTAACTCCAATTAAGACGAAACAAGAGAAGTGTCGATCGAGATTTGAAGAAGAAAACAAAGATGGAGGTAAGGGCGAGTAGGAGCAAGCGAAGGAGTTTAGACGAGTCTTACTTGTTTTTGTCGTAAAATCTCAACAGAAACTCCGATTGAGACGAAACAAAAAGCGTTTCGATGAGGATTCAAAAGAGAACCTAAAGGAGGACCTTTCTGAGGTCTGACAGGTCGCTATGTTGCGAGTGAAGGTCTGACAGGTCGCTACGTAGCGAGTGGAAGCAAGC
>NW_013618978.1:0-1771 GCF_000695525.1 Brassica oleracea var. oleracea
GTCAGTGCGGTTGGAGAGCTACATAATTGGCACAAAAAGAGTATTTTATGGGATCTGCCATACTGGAAGCATCATCTGCTGAGGCATAATTTAGATGTCATGCATATTGAGAAGAACTTTTTTGACAATCTCATGAACACGATCCTTAACGTTCAAGGTAAAACAAAGGATAATTTGAAGTCAAGACTGGATTTAGTCGATATATGTGCTCGTTCAGAACTTCATGAGGATGAGAATGGTAGGGCTCCTTTTCCCATATTCTGACTTGATGTAGAGGGAAAATATGCGTTCTTTGATTGGATTTCAAACGATGTGGAATTTCCAGACGGTTACGCATCTAATTTGCGTAACTGTGTCGACAGAAAGGAAAGAAAGTTTATCGGCTTGAAGAGTCACGATTGCCATGTAATGATGTAGCGCCTCCTTCCGTTTTCCTTTAAGGAACTATTACCACAGAATGTTCATGAAGCAATTGCAGAGATTAGTGTTTTCTTCCGCGATTTATGCACGAGATCAGTGACTCTTGAAGGTATTGAAAATTTGAAAACTAACATAGTTGTGATTCAGTGCAACCTTGAGAAGTTATTTTCTCCATCATTTTTTGATGTTATGGAGCATCTTGTTATTCACCTGGCAAGAGAATTGGAACTTGGTGGTCCTGTGCAGTATAGATGGATGTATTTGTATGAGCGGTATATGTACCATTTGAAGAAGATGGTGAAAATTTATAGGAGGGTGGAAGGTTCTATAATCGCACAGATGATAAATTCAGAAACTTCAAACTTTGCCGAGTTCTACTTTCCAGCAGAAGTGCAGACCAAAAAAAGAAGACCTGCTCGGCATGATGATAGAGGCGAACGGGCAACATATCATGTTACGGTTCCAGACATCTTCACAGATGTTGGACGACTTAGCGGAAAACCAAAGGACCGTCGACTTACTGAGCAGGAGCGCAGTCATTTGCAAACATATTTGCTCACCAACTGCGAAGATGTTCTTCAATATGAGAGGTAAATAAATTAGCTTACAAATTTTTATTTTAACAAGTTGAAATTTAAATCTTAATTAATTATATTATACTCAACGAAATTCCCACAACATAAGAGAAACACTTATACACTTTAATGAACGGAAAAAGGAATACTTACAATTCGTTTTGAAATTTTGTTATTTCATAGTTTATGATCATCTATACAAATATTCCTCAATGGTATGCATTGCATTTGTATTAGAAATGATATAGGGCAAAAAAATTGATGTTTTGAAACCCCAAACATGTGTTCCTCGGAAAAGCCTCGGAGTATTCCGAGGAAATTCTGAGGAAATCCAAGTGTTCCTCGGAATTTCCTCGGAATATTCCGAGGCTTTTCCGAGGAAGTAGGGTTTTTAAACCGAAAACAGCGTTTTGCGGTTTGAATAACACTTATAAAACCCTTATTAAGTATCTTAGACTGATTATGAAGTCAAAAATTTGTTCCTTACCCTATAATAAACATTTTTCCGATTGTATGAACGAAATCTCCACAACATAAGAGAAACACTTAATGAACGGGAAAAGAAATACTTACAATTCGTTTTGAAATTTTGTTATTTCATAGTATATGATCATCTATACAAAGATTCTTCAATGGTATGCATTGCATTTGTATAAGAAATGATATAGGGCAAAAAATTTGATGTTTTGAAACCCCAAACATGTGTTCCTCGGAATTTTCTCGGAATAGTTCGAGGAAATTCCGAGGAACAATATAAACCAATAGAAATACATGCA
>NW_013618979.1:0-1771 GCF_000695525.1 Brassica oleracea var. oleracea
TATATATATATATATATATATATATTAAACTATTAAACCTCCGGGGTATTTTATAATTATTTTCACATATATTGGGTCTCTCTCACAGCCTACAATAAATAAAATAAAATAAAATAATATAAATATTCGTCAGGATCGTCTCAAATTATATTAAGGCTTTGTTCAAAAAAAATATTAACTATATATTAAACAGTGTAATGAAATAATTTTAAAAGTCTTATATTTGAGGTTTCCCTTCTACTTATAAACTATAAATTTAAGAATATATTAAAAATTGAAATTTTAACCCAAATTTATATATTTATTTTGAAAATTTTCTTAATATTTTTGTACTTTTAGACTTGGATCCTGTTCGACTGCTCCGTTAACGATGCTATTAGACGGCCTATTGGTTAGTCATTTCGTAATTTATCTCATAGTATATCAAAAGGGTCGGTAAACCATTTCGCGGTAGTTCTAAAATAGACATTTCGTTGTATATTAACGTGTAGTGTAAATGTCTGCATGCATGCCGGGCAATCATTTAGTAAAATAGTCCTTCCTATCATATCGGTTTAGACGATTCATACAATCATACTGATATTGACATTTACCTAAAAATATCCAAACCACATTTCCTCTGATTGTTTTTTGTTTTGTTTTCATAGCCGCCTAAGATTAATATAGAATCTTTGGGCTGCTTAGAAATAATGACACATTCTTTATTCATTTTCTGGTATAACTAAAAATTTAATTAACATTCCTTGCAAGATTAGGTTTTGTTGGGGTTGATCTATATGTGTGGTTGGCGTCATGACCATTAGCTCTCAGTTTTGGTCGCCTACGGCTATTACCGTGTTCGTGTCACTAATCTAACTTTGAATTTTGATTTATTGTGTGATCACCTCTTACGGAAGAGGTAGAAGAGGCAGAAGAGACAGATTTTAAATAAAAGTGAATCCCCCATAATTTTAAATTATTTTTTTTTTGAAGGACCAGTCTTAAAAGGCACCCGTTATTGATGTTCTTAGTTATAGATACAATAGTTTCATTCAAACTTTTAACTCAGTGGCCAAATAACAAAGTAGTTTGATTGTTCCAATATTAACATTTATTAATTAGTTTTACACGGAAACATGAATTGGTCCACAAAAGTGATTGAAACAATCAAAAGCCAATATAAACAGAAGACCATCGTAGAAAGTCTGATCAATTTTGTCCTTATCTCATCATGTACTTTTTCAAATTTTAGTTTAGTGGTACACAAAGAAACAAAAAACATCCCTCATTTTGTTCATATCAAACGTAAACTTTAGAAAAAATGATATTGAGTTTTTTGGCCCCCTCCTATGACATTTGTGGTTGAGCATTATTATTGTTGACAAATCTCGTGATATTAATTGCTATATATGGGAAATGTGTATATCGTATTGTCACACTCAATATAATCATTTATTGACTATAGTCGAATATAATTTAGGGAATTTGCACCCAATAACCAAACAAAAACTCAAAATTAATTAACTGGCCAATTTTACACTCTTTTTCTTCTTCTCTTTCTATCTCTCTCTACTTTTTCTCTACAAAACTAATTTTCCTTCAATATCTTTTTTTTTCAACTCAACATTCTTAAAATATTATTCCAAAAGATTGATTACACCATAGGCTTATCAGCCTCAACATAAGTTTGAATCCAAGAAGGCATAGTAGAAAACAAAACAGAGGAGTTACTCTCAAAGTTAGAAGCCTCTTTTGCTACTCTATCTGCCACTTCATTCCCTTGTCTACTCTT
>NW_013618980.1:0-1771 GCF_000695525.1 Brassica oleracea var. oleracea
TTGGGTTTGACTCCAAGTTTTGAGTCACACTTGGCAATTCTCCCCTCTAAGTAAGCATGTATCTGGTTTTGGTAATTTTTGTGCATTGCCGACGCAGCGTGACTCAATTTTGGTGTAGTTTCTTGATAATGTTTCGGTTTTTCATGCATCTAATATGAACATTTTATTCACACAAAAAATAGATTGAAAATTTATGCTTTCTTTTTAACCCTATTCTCTCTTGCAAATTATTCTTAGTTCTTAGAAGTTTATTTCCTATTAATCAACAGAGACCCTTGTAAGGTTTATTACAACTTATTCATAACCATAATGCAAAAAGTATATTTTAACACAAAAAGAAAATATGAAAACCTAATTAATAAAATAAAACACTAAAACACTTTAAATGAAACATTAACTTTGTATAAACCACTCAAACCATAGTCATGAATCCTTACATCTTTATTTGACTCAGAGCTTGTCCTCAAGCTCAAACTTTTGATATGCATCTAAGAACTTACATGTATCTTTCACAAGTTTCACTAGTCGTCTTCTCTTTGTAAACCCTTTATCAAGTCATATTTATCTCCTACACATTGTGGTGAGGTTACTCTAGTTCTGAAATTACCATCAAGGACATGTCTGGTTTTGAAGTGCTCGTCTTTGATGATGCAAGACTTTCTTTCAGTGTTACTTGCTCATTGCCAGTAGCTTTTCCTCTTTCTCGGGAAATTTCTCTACCATTGTGTTCGTATGGTCATGTACTACCACTTGCCCCTAACAGTCGTTTCCATCATCGCATGCTCTATTGTTATTGTCTCTTCCAATTTAATGTGAGATGATGATTCTGTGAAATCGCTATCTAGCTTGAATGTTAGGACAACGACACAATTTGATGTCATGACATCAAAAAACGATATGTTACTTGAGATGTTCCAAGCTATGATATTGGAGAAAAGACACAATTTGTTTTTTTAGTTAATGAGTTTTGGTGTTTTTTTAGCTCATGAACTTTGGTGTTTTACTTTATGAGTTATGTTTTATAATAAGGTTTTGTATGTTTGAATGTTTTTTTTTTTTGCATTAGGGTTATCACTAAATTTTTAAGACTTATATAAAGGTCTTTATTGTTCAGTAGAAAAGGAGTTTCTAAAAGTAAACTTTAATCCAAGAAGAACTGTTTAAGAGAAAGTTTAACCCATAAATCATTTATCATGTTTGAATAACAAAAATGCGAAGGTTTCTTGGGCTGAAGTAAGTAGAACGAAACAAGAGGGAGGTTTGGGTTTACGAAAGCTGAAGGAAATAAATTTTGTGAGTTGTTTGAAGTTAATATGGAGGATTCTGTCTTCAGATTCGTTGTGAGTGAATTGGGTGAAGATATATCTTATCAGAAAAGGCTCATTGTGGACGGTTAAAGAGAGCACTTAATCTGGTTCATGGATGTGGAAAAAATTATTGAAGTGTAGAGATGTTGCAAAAAGGATGTATAAAGCGGAAGTGAAGAATGGGAAGAAGACATCTTTCTGGTTTAAGAATTGATCATCATTGGGATGTCGGAAGAATATATTAGGAGAAGGAAGTCATATTGATATGGGTATCTCAATCAACGCAACAGTAGAAGAAAGTTAGAAGCATCTCAAAAGAGAGCACAGAGTTGTGATTCTTAACAAAGTTGAGATGGAGATTGAATTGAGCAGAGCTTGCAGAGTACATGAGGAAGATGTCTCGTTATGGGTAAATGAAAAGGGGAGTTACAAGAGATCTTTTTCATCGAGTGAAACATGGGAGG
>NW_013618981.1:0-527 GCF_000695525.1 Brassica oleracea var. oleracea
ACCAAGCGTAAACCGTGCTGTGGTTTACGGGCTTTTGGTCAAGAAATCGTAGGATGGGCCTCGAGTAGTGTTTTAGGTCCCTTTGGGCCGTCTTTCGACTCGACACGTTTCATACGATTTCTTCTGACAATGAACAAATTTTCCGCGGTTTCTAATCCGCAAAGTTTCCGCGACCGAGCACGCTACGTAGCGACCGAGCACGCTACGTAGCGACCGAGCGGGACGATCGCTCGGTCGCTACGTGCTACGTAGCGCCGTGCACGCTACATAGCAACCGAGCACGCTACGTTGCGACCGAGCACGCTACGTTGCGACCGAGCACGCTACGTAGCGACCGAGCGATCGTCCCGCTCGGTCGCTACGTAGCGTGCTCGGTCGCTACGTGCTACGTAGCGCCGTGCACGCTACATAGCAACCGAGCACGCTACGTAGGGACCGAGCACGCTACGTAGGGGACCGAGCACGCTACGTAGCGACCAAGCACGCTGCGTTGCGACCGAGCACGCTGCGTAGCGACCGAGCACGCT
>NW_013618981.1:553-1771 GCF_000695525.1 Brassica oleracea var. oleracea
TCCTACGGTTTATGGGCTTTTGGTTAAGAAATCGTAAGTGGGTTTCGAGTCACGTCCTAGGTCTCTTTGGGCCGTCGTTTGACTCGAAACGTTTATTACGGCTCCTTTCGATAAAAACGAACTTTCCGCGGTTTTTATCGTAAAGTTCAATTGATGAATTCAAATGACGAAAAACACGAAATGGGTTGGCTACAGTCTTCGGGAGATAGCATTAAAGAGTAGACGAGAATGCATGGGTTCGTGTCGTATCGATTTATAAGAAAGCACGGTCGCTACGTAGCGACCGAGTCGTGTGCGTGCTCGGTCGCTACGTACCGACCGAGCACGCTGCGTACCGACCGAGCACGCTGCGTAGCGACCGAGCACGCTGCGTAGCGACCGAGCACGCTGCGTAGCGACCGAGCACGCTGCGTAGCGACCGAGCACGCTGCGTAGCGACCGAGCACGCTGCGTAGCGACCGAGCACGCTGCGTAGCGACCGAGCACGCTGCGTAGCGACCGAGCACGCTGCGTAGCGACCGAGCACGCTGCGTAGCGACCGAGCACGCTGCGTAGCGACCGAGCACGCTGCGTAGCGACCGAGCACGCTGCGTAGCGACCGAGCACGCTGCGTAGCGACCGAGCACGCTGCGTAGCGACCGAGCACGCTGCGTAGCGACCGAGCACGCTGCGTAGCGACCGAGTTGTGACCGATTTTGACTCCAACAGTTAGCCCCCCAGCTCGTTTGAACCATGAGCTTCTAGCGTGAGGTTCTAGCAAGTGGCTTGGCAAGTTAGGCAAGTTAGGTAAGTTAGGCGGAATTAATGGTTGAAAGGTCTGTGGTAAGTGTTCTTCTCGCTCTTCTAAGAGTGGAACGCGATAAAATTTGGGCTGCACCTTATGACCGCTGCCTACGTACCCTTGTTTCTTTCGTAGTCCGTCTTGGAGTTAAGGTTTGTATGACTAGTTTTCCAGCGAGACCTTTACGGTCAGGTTTTTATGTAGAGGTTATCAAGCGTGTTGCTGCCGATGGCATTTTATATGGGTGTAGAAGGAAGACTACGAGTTGTCATCTCGTAATCTAACTCTGTGTGAACTGTTATATCCGTGATCTGTTTAGAGAGTTTTCCGCAGTGTGTAAACTTACGGGATTTCTGAAGACGCTGAATATTGGCAAAGAGACAAATTTTAGGATCTCGTATCAAAGTTTTTGATACTATGCCTAGAGATGTTAGAGA
>NW_013618982.1:0-1770 GCF_000695525.1 Brassica oleracea var. oleracea
GGAGGTGTGGTCTCGGCGAGAAGGCAGAGCTCCGGTGGTCGCCACACAAAACTAAACAAAGCAAGCTCCAGTCACAGACTCGTGAAGAAGAAGACCAAAGCATTTGCAGCAATGGAGGATTTGCGAGGAAGATGAAGAAACGCAGTCGCCAAACGCGGTTTCCAAACGCTAAACGCCAAACGCGATTTTGACTTGATCGCAGCGTTTTGTAAATCTTCGTTTGACCTTTATTTTAAGGACCTATAAATACTTGTTAAGGAAAAAACCCCAGGGGAATATCTAAGTTTTCAAATCTACTTTTCTCTTTTAAGAACTTTTGTAAAAGCTTGAATTTTTATCATTTTTAAACATTTTAATCTTGTGTTATTTTGATTATCTCTTCTTCTAATCATGACTAGATCTTCTGTCCGCGGATTATAAATTTTAAATATATTATTCATAATTATTATTAATATGTGAATATTTTTACTTTGTATTTAATTTAATTTTAATGTTTAATAGTATCTTTAGCAGTTTTCTATTATTTTTTTCTACTTTGTCAGTTGCATTCAAGTGTGTCTAGGATAGTTGGTAATACAATACATAACTGTACATGGACATTAACTTTAGAAGAAAATAAAATGTTACATTTATTGATTTCAAAAATGCATTTTTTCATATACATAAATATGTTATAGTATTCTTGCAACCAGAAACATATATTATTCAAATAAAAATAATACTCTTTGTTAAAATATATATCTCCTCTTTAGTGTATGTTCTTTATTCACCAAAAGATAAACATTTAAAACGAAAAGGATACACGAATATCTGACAATGAGGGTAAAATGATTACAAATAATAATACATCGCAAACCAATATTACAACAAAGACACACACAAAATCCAATTTAATTTACCATCTACTACATATTTTAAAACCAATCGAAAATAGTGACTAAAAATTAGTATTCACCTGTAAAATAGGGTGTGGCTTCTTTTTGTTTCCTTTATAGTTAGCGCTAAATTTATATATAAATACACTTAAATCAAACATTAGTTACATGAAAATGGCTATATGTTCCATATCAAATTTCTTTTTGTATCTGCTCCTCCATGACATAAAAGATAAGCTGATTTCAACACCATCTTAAGTGTGTACATAAAATGTAGACATATCATAAGACCAAAGCTAAGTGGTGCATATACCAAATTTTTTAAAATTTCCAAATTTATAGAAAACAAAAATGTAGAAAAAAATAATAGAAAACTGCTAAAGATATTATTAAACATTAAAATTAAATTAAATACAAAGTAAAAATATTCACATATTAATAATAATTATGAATAATATATTTATAATTTATAATCCGCGCGTAGCGCAGACAGAGGATCTAGTCATGATTAGAAGAAAATATCATCAAAATAACACAAGATTAAAATGTTTAAAGATGATAAAGATTCAAGCTTTTATAAAAGTTCTCAAAAGAGAAAAGTATATCTGAAAACTAAGATATCCCCTTGGGTTTTTTCCTTAACAAGTATTTATAGGTCCTTAAAATAAAGGTCAAACACAGATTTACAAAACGCAGCAATCAAGTCAAAATCGCGTTTGGCGTTTAGCGTTTGGAAATCGTGTTTGGCGACTGCGTTTCTTCATCTTCCTCGCAAATCCTCCATTGCTGCAACTGCTTGGGTCTTCTTCTTCACGAGTCTGTGACTGGAGCTTGCTTCGTTTCGTTTCGTGTGGCGATCACCGGAGCTCTGCCTTCTCGCCGAGACCACACCTCC
>NW_013618983.1:0-1769 GCF_000695525.1 Brassica oleracea var. oleracea
CTCCCTTTCTATGAACTCTTACGCGGAAATAAAAGATTCATCTGGGAAGAAAAATGCGAAGAAGCGTTCAATCAATTGAAGCACTACCTCACGACGCCTCCGGTTCTGTCAGAGCCAGAGTCCGGTGATACCCTGTCCTTGTATATCGCCGTCACTTCCTCGGCAGTCAGTAGCGTTCTCATCCGTGAAGATCGAGGAGAGCAGAAGCCCATTTTCTACATCAGCAAACGCATGACCGAACCAAAAATGCGGTACCCAACCTTGGAGAAGATGGCTCTCGCCGTCGTTACCTCGGCGAGAAAACTCAGGCCCTACTTTCAATCACATACGATAGAAATACTCACCAACCAGCCCCTCAGAACGGTGATGCAAAACACAAACCAGTCAGGAAGATTGACCAAGTGGGCTATGGAACTCAGCAAGCACGACATTGTATACAAGAACCGCACTGCAGCTAAGTCGCAGGTTCTCGCTGACTTTCTGATCGAGTTAACACCAGAACTCGAACAAGACCTAATCCTCCCAAGCAAGAACTGGATATTGCACGTAGATGGTTCGTCTTCGAACAAAGGTTTGGCGGCAGGTGTCCAACTGCAGTCTCCCACGGGCGAACTAATTCGACAATCGTTCAGCTTTGGCTTCGCAGCATCAAACAACGAAGCCGAATACGAGTCTCTCATTGCGGGGCTCCGTCTCGCTAAAGCAGTCAAAGCTAAGCGAATCAGCCATATTGCGGCTCCCAACTTGTGGTAAGCCAATATCTTGGCGATTACGACGTCAGGAATGATAGGATGGATGCTTACTTAAAGCTCGTCAAGAATATCACACAGGATTTCGAGTTCTTCGTAATCACGAAGGCTCCTCGCGGAGAAAATATATGCGCGGACGCCCTCGCAGATCTTGGAAGCAAACTGCACGACCAAGTAAAGAGAACGATCCCAATACACAAGATTGAGAAACCAAGCATCAGCCAAATAACCGACCAGTTGACCATCGCAGCGTCCGTCACCGATGCAATGCATACCGATGAAGCAGAACCTTGCGCAACGGAAAGTCAGCTCAGCGATTGGCGAGAGGAGTTCATCGCTTACCTATCTAACGGCAAAGTTCCTACCGACAAGTGGGAGGCTAGACGACTCAAGCGATGCAGCGCACACTATGTCGTCATGGACGGAGACCTCCATCGTTGGACCGCGACAAAGGTACTCCCTAAATGCATTTCCGGCGACGAAACAAGACTCGTCATGGCTGAAACGCACGAAGGAGCGGCGGGCAATCATTCAGGAGGGCAAGCTCTCGCATTAAAAGTGAAGAATCTCGGTTTCTACTGGCCAACCATGGACGCAGATTGTGAGTCCTACGTCCGGAAATGTGACAAATGCCAACGACAAGCTTCAACCATCCACAACCCAACGGAGTTGCTCCATACCTTGACTGCACCATACCCATTCATGCGATGGGGAATGGATATTATTGGACCAATGCCGAGTTCTCGACAGAAGAGATTCATCTTGGTCCTCACGGATTACTTCACTAAGTGGTAGAAGCAGAAGCCTACGCCAACATCACAAACAAGGAGGTACAGAAGTTCATCTGGAAAAACATCATCTGCAGGCACGGGCTCCCCTACGAAATAATCACCGACAACGGGTCATAGTTTATCTCTCATAACTTGAGATAGTTCTACGACAGATGGAGAATCCGTCTAAACATGTCAACACAGAGAAACCCGCAGAGCAACGGCCAAGCCGAGTCAACTAACAAAACGA
>NW_013618984.1:0-1769 GCF_000695525.1 Brassica oleracea var. oleracea
GTCTTATTCTTCAGATATGAGAACTATACTAAGTTACTAACTCAAACTCAATTATCTTCACCACTACCAAAGAGCTTCATCTTAGACAATGGCGTCCTCAAATACCCTTCAACTTCAAACTTCTTTGGCGAAAGCTCTCTATACTTCGCAAACTGCTCCTTGGCTTCAGCATTCTTGTCAAGCAAGCTATAAATCATACCTCGACAGAAATACGGTCTGAAATCCTTAGGATCCTCTCTCGTCAGCTGCTCGTAGCTCTTCAACGCTTCATCCACATTCTTCTGCAAGAACTGTATCTGCGCAATGATCAGCCTCACGTCTCTAATCTCCTTCACCATATTCTCAGCTTCAGCTACAGCCAACGCGTCTTCCAGCCTCTGCAGCACCGCGTCTCCTTCCCCGGACCTGTCCATGAGCAACGCGTTCTCGAACAAGGCCTCGAACGAGAGTGGGTTTCGTTGGAGAATTTCCTCGAACACTTGGCGTGCGTTTTCGGTACGACCCATTTCACCCAATAGCCTCGCCATTAAAAACTTCCACTCTGTTTCCTCTGGCTGTGCGGTTACGAGCTTCTCTAAGAGCTTGAGAGCTTCTTCGTCTTCTCCGTTCTCTAGCTTCTGCTGAAGCAGTGATCTCAGCGTTTTGACCGCCTCTGGAGTGGATTCTAGAAGCTCGGTTAATGGCGAAGTGGGTTCGATCTCAGACGAATTTTTCTCTTCTTTCACTTCCACGGTGGTCGTGACCGGATACCCTGCTTTCGCCGGTAAAGTTGAGAGCTTTCCGGTCATGGAAACAGCAGCTCCGATCAGAATCGCCGATTTGGCAAAAGATTTGAGCTTTTCGTGAAAGCAGTAATCCGAAGAACCATTCTTGCTAGCTCTGATGCGCAGAGAGACGAGATCACGACGGGGAACAATATGTCCGGCGGCCGGATGAGATTTAACGGAGACTAAAGAGAAAGCCAATGAAGAAGGAAGCGAGGAAGGAGCTGAGAGAGACGTGAACATGGTTCCAGCGTATCGTATGAGTGGCTGGAGAGTGGAGAAGCGAGCTCACAATCCAACGAGGTAGGCGGCAGCGATTTTCGGATGTGACAAGGGTTGTGTTCACTCAAGTCGACTACTAATCCATTCTCATAGCCGTAAATTATATTTGGGCTTTTCTCATATATGATGGGTCTGTCAATAATTGGGCCTTATCCCATATATCCGAAATATTTATAAAATCATCAAAATTAACTCAGAAGTTTGTATTGAATCAATTTTTTCACTTGATTATTTTCTGGAAATGGAATCGAAAATGTTATCTTGAACTTGTTTTGCAACACTCATCTCTTGCTGATGTGCTTGCACATTCATAGCCCACCCTATTGCACCAATTAATAGTAGTAATATTTAGACCACCATTGGTTATAAAAATACGATTTATCACCACAAAAAGGAATAATAACGAAAGAAAGCAAATCAAAGTTTCATATGCTAATCAAAAACATAGGAAAAAAGAAAAAGTAAAAAACGATTTATTAACGAGTGGATGTATTTGTAGCAGTGTTCTAAAAAACGGCCTAGACAACTAGATTTTATAAAATTATGCCGATTACTTTTTAAACCGCATATACAATTATAACATTATAATAATGAATAATGTATAATTATTATTCATAAGCTTATACGTGCCGCTAGATTTTATAAAATTATGCCGATTACTTTTTAAACCGCATAGACAATTATAACATTATAATAATGAATAATGTATAATTATTATTCATA
>NW_013618985.1:0-1148 GCF_000695525.1 Brassica oleracea var. oleracea
TACGCAAATAGAAAGTATAGGAAAAGGAGATACACAATTTAAAAAAAAGGAAAACTACATTAGTATTTAAACATCTATCTTAAAATGTAAATCTATCTTAAAATATAAAATTATTAGTAAATAGAAAGTATAAGAAATAGAAATACACAATATAAATAAAAATAAATAATAAGTAAATATATAATATAAGTAAATATGCAATTTAAAAATGGAAAATTACATTAAGATTTAAAAATATATCTTAAAATTTCAAATATTGATATTACGTAAATAGAAAGTATAACAAATAGAAATATACAATTTAAAGAAAATGAAAAATGTACATTAAGATTTAAACATCTATCTTAAATTGTAAAATAGAAATATTAAATAAATAAAAAGTAAAATAAATGGAAATATATATACAGGAAAATAAATAATAAGTAAATAATGTAAATATATAATATATGAATTATATATATAATAATAAGTAAATACACAATTTTTTTTAGAAAATGGAAAAAGTTCATTAAGCATTAAACATCTATCTTAAAATGTAAAATATATAATATAAGTAAATACACAATTTAAAAAAAAAAAGAAAAAGTACATTAAGATTTAAATATCTATTTTAAAATATAAAATATAAACATCTATATTAAAATGTAAAATATAGATATTACGCAAATAGAAAGTATAGGAAAAGGAGATACACAATTTAAAAAAATGGAAAAGTACATTAGTATTTAAACATCTATCTTAAAATGTAAATCTATCTTAAAATATAAAATTATTAGTAAATAGAAAGTATAAGAAATAGAAATACACAATATAAATAAAAATAAATAATAAGTAAATATATAATATAAGTAAATATGCAATTTAAAAATGGAAAATTACATTAAGATTTAAAAATATATCTTAAAATTTAAAATATTGATATTATGTAAATAGAAAGTATAAAAAAAATAGAAATATACAATTTAAAGAAAATGGAAAATGTACATTAAGATTTAAACATCTATCATAAATTGTAAAATAGAAATATTAAGTAAATAAAAACTACAATAAATGGAAATATATATACAGGAAAATTAATAATAAGTAAATAATGTAAATATATAATATATGAATTATATATATAATAATAAGTAAATACACAATTTTTT
>NW_013618985.1:1243-1768 GCF_000695525.1 Brassica oleracea var. oleracea
CATTAAGATTTAAATATCTATTTTAAAATAACATTAAGAGATAAAGGAGTGAGAAATAGGGAATCGTCCATTAAAATAAAATAAAAAATGTATAGAAAATTGAAAAAAGATTTAAACATCTGTCTTAAAATGTATATCTATCTTAAAATGGTAGTAAATTATAAAAAAAAGGAAATACCACATGAAGCAAAAAAAAATAAAAATGTATAGTTTTACATCAAGAAAGTCCCTATAAAATTCATTATTCCATCAACATCAACCTCACACTATTAAGGAAAACTTCAAAGCACTCGAGCAAAAAAATGGTTCCACCATCAACTCATGCCATCCCAAAAACCTTTAATGACCTTGAAGGAGATTTTTTATAACAACGAACTTTTTGCTAGGTGGATTCATTGTTGGGAAACCCGCAACTTCCAAAAGCCAAACTTATTCATGGGAATTTAATTGATTTTCATAGACTCAAAGGTATTCTTAGAAATTTAAATTAATCTAATCCATAATTTTATTGTTAATATTCATTAC
>NW_013618986.1:0-1766 GCF_000695525.1 Brassica oleracea var. oleracea
TTGTGTTATGGTGCATGTATGTATGAACTATGATACAAAACAGCAAGTATGGTGTTAACTATCTATAGCATTTGCTACCATAACGTAGATGTAGCCTTCTCTTCCTGCTGTTTTAGACTTCATTGATCTCTCTGCTGTTTTAGACTCTAATATAATCTTTGGCACTTTGGTAAACTATATAAATCTTAATAGATTTGTTTCCCGCTGTTGGATAAACTTTGATCGAAACGGTTCATGGACTTGATTAACAAGAGGAGATCTTCCAAGTTCTGCTCGAAGAAGCAAAAGATAGTTACCAAGAGGAGATTGTCATTGCGCTACAAAGCAACACCATCGAAGATATCTCTAACAATGTTGCAAGTTTGGCTGGATGGATCACCACATGGCAGCCATGAGAAGTGAGGGTCATCATACTGGAATGTTGATGACAATGCTAAAGCTTCAGCATTTAGTAGTTTCTTTTGATGGGTTCTGTGTGTTGGTCTTGCTTGCAATATGTATACTAATGTTCTGAAAAACAATGCAGCTGTTGCAATCAGCTTACGTATGTTCCCTTTGATACTTATTAAAAGAAAGCTTGTGTTATCCTCCTCATTGTGTTGTAATGTGCAAAGTGAAAACCTAGATGTTCTGATAATTGATGATTGAGAAATATATATAATCTGGATCACACTCAGCCTTCATGGTCATGGACTCATGGGTCAATGCAGTATGGTATTAGTCACTAGTACGTAACTCAGTTTAATCACATCCTGAGCTCAAAAGTCGAATATACTTGAAGAAGCAAAGTCTGTGTCTCTCTCTTCTTGTCGTCATTATTTCTGAGAAATTTGATTATAATAGTAGACTAGACCAGGTAGTAATCCGCGCGCGGAGTGAGATCCTTATTCCAACCTTATAAACAAAATTTTGTGTTAGATAGATTTTTTTTGTTAAAATATAAATTTTTGTCTATTACATAATAGAGATTCCGAAATTTAAATTTGTTTTAGGTAATATTATTGTCATATATTTGTTAGGTGGACATAAATAATAAAATGGGTCATTGTGTTCATCTTCCTTTATAGAGATATATGTCGAACATGCATCCCATTGGTTTCATGGACTTTAAGATTTGAATAGAATGATCTATAATTCAGTTATATATGCGGTATTTAGTTGATGAGAAACATACTGAATTTATATTTGTTTTATGTTAAAAATGAAAACTCATGTTAGAATCAATGAGAACCATTTTAATGGTTACATAGACCACCAGAAACAAAAATACTATTTCCAAAGTCCTATGATTTTCTCCTTTATCTTCCACATTGCTTTTTGAATGGTTTCAAATCTGCAAGAAAGATGAAGCTCGCCATTAGTGAATCTATAATGAACTCGGATACTGATATGTTTGTGAGTGTGAATTATGATGAAGAGATGTACGACTATATATATATCGAGCAAAGAGAATATAAGGTTTTGATGTGAATTTTTTTTTTTAATGTCAAAGATATTTATCCCCATATAAACTTTCCCTTACAGAAATTGGAAAGTAAATTAGTGATTTCTGAAATTAATATGCCTAAATTAGTGAAAGTACGTATACATACTTTCCTTCAAACATATTAAAGTCATTAGACAGGCCACAAGAAGACACAGCAATGTATCACTGTATTAATTCAAATGCTTAAAGTTAGGAATCAACATTATAATAGAGCAGTTACATCACTCCTGATGCGACACGTCAGCAATATGTGGATCCCACTTTTAAAAAGTGTGAAAAA
>NW_013618987.1:0-1764 GCF_000695525.1 Brassica oleracea var. oleracea
AAGTCTCGTCTAGTGGAATAGGATGGACGAACTTACAGAAAAGGATGGACGGACTAGCATAGATGTGCGTCAACGTTTGATGAAAATATACATGTCTGATTTGGTAAAAGATTTTGAGCCCTCATTTATGTCATAACTCAAAAGGTGCCTCGAAGAGGAGTTGGGAAGACGACCAATTAATCAACCAAAGTACAATCAATCCAACACACTTTAACAGCGATAACATTCAACAAAAAAAATACCAATTTGGTAAAGTTTGGTAGTCTCATAAAGAGAATATTATATCTTGCCAAAGCAATTCAAAATGAAAGAGAGAACATATATGAAAACATTTATTCGAGGATAAAAAAAGTTATCTGCCGAGGGCAATTGGTACAACGACAAATAAATAAAAACTAAAGTACAATCCAAGTTTGGGTGAACCAACGAAAGCATGTCCAAATCCAAACATACATTAAACAGCAAATACATTCAAAAGGAGAGCTTGAGTAAAAATCAGCGGTGAGAATAGGGTAAAGACCCTGAGTAAGCATACCGTGATGTTATTGATGAAGGCGGAAGAAACTCAGATTCAGCAATGCTTGGGGGGTATCTGCGAGATGACGATGATCGGTAGTACTCAGCCAATGAGTCCGGTGTAACATATCGTGAATACAAGTCATCGTCTTCTCTTCCCGAAGAAGGCAGGTATGTCGTCCTATGTAGTCTTTCGGGACTACGGTACTCGACTCTGTGATACGGGTCTCTCATGTAAGACTCCAATGGTGGCTCTGGTGCCAGGCGCCTAGAGCTTAGGACGTGATCATACGACGGGTGGTAGCTTCTCTCAGGCAAAAGAACTTCTCTACGGTCATGATGCCTCTCAATCTCTGCTTGTCTCAAAAGCCGCTCATGATCCACCGCAGATGGACGGTACGAGTCCAGACGGTAAGAAGAATCAGGTGGCAGTAGTGGATAATGCTGAGCTGGTTCTGCTCTTCTCAAGCCGTATGTTCGGTACTCGCTTTCAGTGAGGTATAGATCACGGGGTGGTTCTTCTCTGCGTGGTGGCTCTTCTCTGCGTGGAGGAGGTGCAGCATTGCGACTCCTTCCATGACTTCTGCTGCTGCCAGGAGCATAGCGGTCATTGTCAGATCTTTTCCTCTCAGCAGGACGAGGAACAGGGGCTGGCAGAGTGTGAGTCAATTGAGCAGGGAGAGCAGCTGGTCGGAAAAGCTTTGTCAGCTTGAATACCTTCAAGAACAGAGAGATGAATGAAATATCTGCTGATATGAACTTAAGGGGAAATTGATGGTTTTACCTGTTTACGCGTAAGTTCTGTTTTGAACTTGTTTCTGTTGTTGTAGTTCTCCTTGATTGCTTTCTTGAATTCGCTCTCAGGCAACGGTATACAATCACTAACCACCTTGAACCGCACCTGAGATGTGAATACACAATATCATCAAACTGATCCATAAGCTAATAAAATTCCAACAAAAAGAATACCATCAGCAAAGACTAGTTGTGGCTAGCAAGCATATGTGTGAAACACGAAGTTACCTGAGCGGGAAAGGATCCACCAAAAGCATTGCGCTCAAGTTTCATCCCACCCGCAGAGGAAGCTTGGAAAACTCCATAGAGGAGTTTGAGATCATAGTCATAAAGAAAAAGCTTAACCCCGGGCTTGATACTCATCACATAGTCCTTCCTCTTCTCTTGTACGCCCATCACACTGAACCGAAAACAATCGGGCCTAGTTTTGGCGTTGCACATGAAGATCAAACC
>NW_013618988.1:0-1759 GCF_000695525.1 Brassica oleracea var. oleracea
GTTAGAGACCAGTGCGCTGGGTTTAGGGCAAGACCTTGGTTTACTCCCGGTTTTAGAGGGTGCGATGACTAATTCCACTTACGTATCCCGTTTCAGTTTCATCCTGATTCCATACCTATTTAATGTCTGCGATAGGTTCTCGGCTTATACGACTTGTATGGTTGGAACCGAGCATCTCTCCAAGGACAATTTTTAAGCCTCCTGGAAGTGCTGACCAAAAATTTTGGGTTTCTTTTATAGCGCTATTATCCTTGTGTCGGATGTACGAGAGTCATCTCTACGAGATGGCTAAGTTTGTTTAGGACGTTAAGAGTTTGTTGTGATCAGCAACAAACTTAATGGTAAAAATTACCATTTTGACTCTTCGCGAAGGATATGTTTTGAGAAGATGTTAGTGCGTATGACTGTCTGGTCTTCCAAGAAGGTGTTTTTATCGAGGAAGGAAATTTCATCGAAGAATGAATCTTCAGGGGTCTGCGACGTCTCGCGATGCTGAAGATTTGTTATTCTTTCGTATGCCGCGTTTCGTGCTTGAAATATTCGCGGGCTTGAAGATGTTTCGCGATGTTGCAAGGGATTAGTCTTAGCCCTGCGTTTGGAAAACATTCTGGTTTGACTACGGATGTTCGCAGCCAGAATTGTTGTTCCTGTTTGGATTTGATTTGCGATCGAGGAGTTAGGACCAAGGGGTCGCGTAACGATCGAGGAATTAGGACTGAGGTGTCACGAAAATTTATCTTGAACTTGGTCAATTTTCCTTCATAGTGCTTTGTGAAGTGTTGGCCTTCCGAGATCTGTTTCGTGCATTTTTGAGGATGTTTCGTATAGCTCTAGAAGCTTTGTTACGAATTTTTCTTTACATGCAGCGTATTATGGGTAAAACGTTAGCGGCTTAAAGTGAATTGTGGAGCGTATTGAACTTGGTCAATTTTCGAAAATTTTTGATTTTCCGTTAACCGTTTGGTTGTTAGGAATGAGTTTCATTACGAAGAATTTATCATATGATTTCCGACTGTGGGCTATACGATAATTATTCTCTTAATAGTCACACGACGTTTTTAGACAAATCGTAGATTGTCGTTTAGCCGTTAAGTGATGGAGCGATGGTTTCTCAAATAGTTTGGCTTGGCGGGAAGGATGTGTTCACTCAGATAGCCAAGGATGTTGTAGGTCAAGGATTAGACCATGGTACTTTAACGTTTAAGGTCGTGTTAGTTTACGATCGTCTTTAAAGGGGATGGAAAATTATGGTTTGGACCTTTACTGGAAGGCGTAATTAACCGAGGGCCAAAGAGCGCTTGTCGAGATTGATAGGCCAAGTTTGCAAGAGTTATCCGTGCTTATATGGACGATAGTCATAGAAAACGATTCTCCGCTCTGGGTTTCAGTTATACGACGAATATTTCGTATAATGTGACCTATAGTCTTATGAAAATCAAGTCTTTTTTTTTTCTGAGGAAGACAAAGCCCAAGAGGTTTTCTACATAACCAGTGTGGAGTCAGCGGCGGGATGACTGCCTTCTCGGATGTGACCGAGGGAAAAGAAAGGCAGAAGCCGGCGAGCCGTAAGGCTAAAAAATGAGATCTATTAGGTCATAATGCGAAGAGATAAAGTTTAGATTGATCATCGAAAATCAGATCTTACAGGTTTACGTTTGCTATACAAAACATACTTCTTCAGAAAGAATGTTATGTGAACTTTAGAAAGTTTATTCGTAAGACTTGGTCTGATTGTACGAAGGATTTTTCGCGTAAGTAA
>NW_013618989.1:0-410 GCF_000695525.1 Brassica oleracea var. oleracea
ATGTTTTTCCATACGAAACTTTTGACTTGGACATCTTTTATACTTGCATACGAATCTGCCTCCACCCATTTTGAAAAGAAATCGGTGAGGACTAAAAGGAAACGCTTTTGCTTTGAATTATGAAGGAGACCGACGATGTCTATGGCCCAGCGCATAAAAGGATAGGGCGATGTGATGGAGGAGAGAACTTCGGCCGGTTGTCGGATGGTTGGAGCATGCCTCTGGTATTTTTCGCATTTTCGTGCGAACTTCTCGCAATCTCCGATCATCGTTGGCCAGTAGTATCCATGGCGCTTGATTCTCACTGCCAGTGATCTTCCGCCGGAATGATTGCCCAGGACCCAAAATGTACTTCTTCCATCATTTTTTTGCTTCTTCCCCTTCCAGGCACGTCATGAGTGGTCCGGAGA
>NW_013618989.1:768-1759 GCF_000695525.1 Brassica oleracea var. oleracea
GCATCCATCCGTTCGTCCCTGGCTTCATACTACCCGTTGTACTGACTTGCCACTAGCTGGGAATCGCAGTAAACGTGGATGTTTCGTATCTTCAAGCCGTGAGCCAAACGCAGTCCTACGACGAGTGCTTCGTATTCGGCTTCGTTGTTTGAGGCGTGGAATTCCAGCCTAAACGATTGCTCTAAGATCTCGCTCGTTGGGGATGTGAGGCGAATTCCGACGCCTGATCCCTGTTTGGACGAGGATCCGTCTACATGAAGGAGCTAAGTGGAATTTGGTTCCTCGTTGGTTATGGTCTCTGTCGGCAATTCGACCAAGAAGTCCGCAAGCACTTGTGACTTTGCGCTTGTTCTCGGTCGGTACTCGATATCGTTTTCGCTCAGTTCTACTGCCCATTTGGCTAACCGGCCCGATTGACTCGGGCTATGCAGGATCGTTCGTAAGGGAAAAGTCGTGAGGACGACGATCGTGTGGGATTGGAAATATGGTCTTAGTTTTCGGGCCGATGTTACGACTGCGCATGCTAATTTTTTCATTAGCGGGTATCTAGAAAATAGGTTTCTGTTCGCCGCGTTCTTCTCTGATTAGCACGCGGCTCACAGCTGTTGCTGATACAGCGATGTACAAGAACAAAGGTTCCCCCTCCACTAGTTTTGCGAGGACTGGGGGGAAGCCAAATACCGCTTCAGCTATTGGAAAGCGTTTTCGCATTCTTCCGACCATTCGAATTTTTTATTCCCCGTAAGACATCATAGAAAGGCAGGCACTTGTCTGTTGATCATGAAATAAACCGGTTAAGTGCCGCGACTCTACCGGTCAGCCTTTGGACTTCTCGATTATTCTTCGGCGAAGCCATCTCGATCAATGCGTTGATCTGCTTTGGATTAGCCTTGATGCCGCAGAATGTGACTAGGTAGCCGAGGAATTCCCTTGATGCCACGGCGAACCTGCATTTTGTGGGGTTGAGCTTCATGTTATGGGAATTTAACTG
>NW_013618990.1:0-1759 GCF_000695525.1 Brassica oleracea var. oleracea
AGAAGGACTTGCATCAACTCCGAGTAACGGGTATATCCATTCACCCGTTACTGTTGCTGCAGGATTACATTTTCAGGATGGAACGAAGAGAGAGTTTTTTCGATCATATCATAATCACTTATTTTCTCTCCACATAACATCATCCTCGAAGTAATTCCGAACATCGCGGAATTAAATTCACTAACACTTTTGTAATCCTGGAACCAGAGATGGATCCACTCGTGTTTAGATTTCGGTACGATCACATATTTCTGGTGATCAAACCTCTCTTTTAAAGATTTCCAGAGGTCACAAGGATCCTCTTTCGTAATATATTCATCCTTTAAACCATCATGGATGTGGTGTCGTAAAAATATCATGACTTTTGCCTTTTTCTCATCCGACACCGTTTTTTGAACTATCGATGGTTTCCAAAAGCCCGTTTCCTCTCAGGTGCATTTTTACATCCACTGCCGAGGTCATATAATTATTATCCAGGGCATTAATTTTGAGTTTTGTCAAATTCGACTTGATAACTGTATTCATAGAACAATATATAAATATAGTAAATACGAGAATTTAAATGCATAATTTAAATGCAAAAATTAAAGGCGTAAAATAAAATCATAAACTTAAATTGCAGAAATTTAAATTGCAGAAATTTAAATAGCATAAATAAAATCGGGAGGCTCAGCCTACCACATGATTCGAGGAGTCATAGACTACCATATTGATCATTTTTCAAAGTCCG
Source organism: Brassica oleracea var. oleracea (assembly GCF_000695525.1). Lineage (NCBI taxonomy): Eukaryota > Viridiplantae > Streptophyta > Magnoliopsida > Brassicales > Brassicaceae > Brassica > Brassica oleracea. The sequence continues at coordinate 731 of NW_013618990.1, forward strand.
AGGAGACATGGTCTACCATTTTGACTTTTACTTATTTCAAGGTCCGAGTAGACTTAGTCTACCATTTTTGACCTTTTATTTTTATTCACGGAGGCAAAGCCTACCACGTGTTTCTCTGATCGTGAAGGCATAGCCTACCATAACGATCAGTCGGGAAAGGCAGCGCCTATCATCCCGAAAAATAAACGGAGAAGGCCTAGTCTCAATCCGGAACAATAATAAAATTTAAATAAATTAAATATATTGGAATACATAAATTTAAACATTACCTCTGCTGGTTTAAGAATTTTCGGATTAATAAGCTTCAGTTGGTCAGAGCCTCGTGCTGATAACGTGTTGTAAAATAAGGAGTGAGAGATATAAATATATTTGTGATAATATTTATTATATATATGTATGCAATCGATCGAACAAAGAGAGAGAAAGGAGATGTTAATTGTGTAGAGAGTGAGAGAAAGATTCTGATTATTATTACTTTCTCATTCATATGTTACAAGAGATGGGAGTGAGTATTTATAGATATACATGTCGGCAAATGTTAAGAGAAAGACAAACTAAAAATCTGACACATGTACTGATGATAGTGAAAGATTTCTTGGACAAATGGACACATGTCTTAGATGGATAATCATCATTTTCTGATATTATTTTTAACAATCGCGAATTTATGAGTGATTTTTGATTTTGAAGAACCTTAAAAGTTAATGGACGATAGGTAAAAGTTTACTATAACAAAGTTTTTTTTGTGCTGCTTACATGGACCAACATATACTTCTTCCGGCACTTCTCGACCCAGTTATTGGTTCAGTGCTTTTTTAACCAATTTAATCAATGCACGGAATAGTCTAGACGAACTGATATCATGATCCAGTTCATATGTGATATTATATTGGGAAGATTACCAAAAGAGAATAAAAAAATAACATAGTTGTCCCTATGGTATAAATCGAACCTAAAGTTGTCCCTATAGTATAATGTTTTTCATAATGCCAAAAGTAACCTTTGATTAATCCCATTAAACATGATTAA
>NW_013618991.1:0-1758 GCF_000695525.1 Brassica oleracea var. oleracea
AGAACAATGGTATTAAGAATGTATCTTTGTGCTCTATGTTCTGTAAATTCCTGGGTAATTAAGTGCTTCTTTATTTATTATATATTTCAACTACATATTGATATAGAAGTAAACACATGAGTCATGTTCATTGACATTATTAGGAAATGTTGTGCTAATAAACATAGTAAGATTACTTAAGCGGCCTTGAAGCGATCAATCTGGATGCTCTCAGTTTGGAGCTTCTTGTAATCACTTCTGTTTCTTGCAGCAAAGAACTTGCCCCAATTGTACTTTTTGTAACAAGGCGGGTTGTCTTCGCTTATAAGCTCCTTCAATGGCTCAATGTTGGTATCGTGGGATGGGAAAAGGAAGAATGGCATTGAGAATCTCTCTTTGCTTGAATTCACTACCACTCTATGTTCTGCACTCCAATACTTGTCATTTGTCCATACCTAGTCCACACAACAAATATTATATGACCAAGTTACATTAGACCCCAAAATATTTCGAGTTAATATATATACACATAGACCCCTAAATTGTTAAATTTTTTTTATTAAATTGATTTAAGTCCTCTAAAATGTCAGGGTCAGCCCTTCAATATAACATTCGAAGTTGACGTCTTTTACCTGCATGCAGTTGCCAATGTTAATGATGAAAGCATCAGGGTTGGGTTTCACAGAGAACCATTGTCCATCTGATCTACGGCTCACTTGTAACCCACCCACACTATCTTGTGCCAAGACGGTTATAACTCCTGCGTCTGCGTGGCGTCCAACGCCTAATGCTAGCTCCGGGTTCGGGCAAGGAGGGTAATGGTTAAACCGCAAAAAGCTTGTTTGGTCCTTGAAGTAACCTGTTAACCGATCACCGGGTAGACCCAAGCTAATGGAGATAAGTTCCAAAAGCTTGAAAGCTAACTTCTCAACTTCTCTTGCATATTCTTGGCACACCTCTCTACCAAACATGATTAGTATTAATTAAACTTCATAATAAATGGATCCTAATTAGACCCAATGGGCCTTAATTAAAGCCTTGTTTTAAAGCGTGGTTTAGAGGATCACCTGAAGTCGGAAGGGTTTTGAGGCCACGGGTTGGTCAGCTTCCTGAGCTCGGTATCTTCCGGCTCTGTAGTCGCCGGAACCGTCGTCGAGTCCTGCAAAAAGAAATCGAAAATCTCTTTCCAGTCTCGAACGTTTTTTGTATGTTCTCCGTCGTGATAACCCATAGGGTTCACTTCATCTCTTTTCACTCTTCTCTTCTCCTCCAACGTTAGACTGAAAAAATCGGCCACCGTCTTCTCCACCCTACGCATTAAGTCCAACGACAAACCATGGTTGATCACCTGGAAAAAGCCCCATCTCATGCATGCTTCTGCAATCTCTGCCGCTAGCGCTGTCTTGTCGCAGTGTGGGTCTTGGAGAGAGGAGAGGTCGATGGTCGGGATCTCGTTGGAGAGAATGTAGTCACCGGAGTTTGTGAGATGAGTTTTGGGTCTGTGTTCTGGAGCTTGGATAAAAGCTTCGTCGAGTACTCCCATGGTGTTTTTTTGTCGGTGATTCTTATGTTTATCTTTTAAGGCTTTGGAAGATATCTGATGATTCTTGTGGTGCATGCGGTTGGGTTTGTTTTATAGGAAGATGTCACGTGTAACAAAACGCTTTTATTGGTATGATGAATGTAGACACGTTTCTGTGAACAATTAACTTTTTTCACATTTGGTTAATTAGGAATTACAGTCATGCCAGTTGTTGAAAGAGGACCAAAATAAGCCAA
>NW_013618992.1:0-1758 GCF_000695525.1 Brassica oleracea var. oleracea
GAAGCATACTACCAAGAAGCTGGTCGAGCTGGAAGAGATGGGGAATTGGCTGAGTGCGGTGAGATGATTAATATTGATTTGTTTTGGTAGTGTAGAGATCATCTTGTCTTCCGTGCCTAAAAACAATCTGGGATTTACAGTGCTCTATGCTAATCTATCGAGAGTACCAACACTTTTGCCGAGCCGTAGGAGCAAAGAACAGACAGAACAAGCTTACAAGATGCTATCTGATTGCTTCAGGTCTGTATCCTAATCAAATACGTGTGTGTGTGTGCATATTTCATTTTTTCTTTCTGTATTCTTTTACATCCATTCTTCTTTTCTTATGCAGATACGGAATGAACACTTCACAGTGTCGAGCGAAAATACTCGTGGAGTACTTTGGGGAGGATTTCACTTCCAAGAAGTGTAACTTGTAAGTCATCTCCTTCTTGTAAAAGACCATTAAGGTAAAACTAGCGAACTGTCGTAATACCTTTCCAATCTATGAAACAGATGCGATGTTTGCACTAAAGGGCCTCCAGAGCAAGTTAATGTACGAGAGGAAGCTAATCTTTTGTTTCAAGTAATCTCTGCCTTTCACGTACGTCTTTGGAGTAGACAGATGATTCCATTTGGTAATTTAGATGTCTTATATTATGACCGTTCTTAAGCTGCTAGTGGATTAGTTGCAGGCAGAGACTAGCTCTGAGCATGCATCATATGAAGATTACGGACTCGGCAACAGCAAACAGAAGAAGTTATCTTACAAACCGAATCTTTTCTTCTTCATCAGTAGAATCAGGGAGCAGGTAATCTTGTATTTCAACAAATTACATAGTACATTTATTTTGTCATGATATTAATATGAGGCCTTTGGTTGGTGACAGTCCCAAAAACTCATGGAGATAGATCGTCTTTGGTGGAAAGGTCTTGCCCGTATCATGGAAGCCGAGGGATACATCAAAGAGATGGACAACAAGGTAGTAACAAAAAAGCAACCCCCCCTTTCTTTTTTAGTTTCATGATCCACTCCTTTGGTTTTGTGTTGCAGTCTCGTCGAGTTGAGATAGCTTTTATAGAACCAACAGAAAAGGGGAGGAAGCAACTAGCTTTCGAAGATGACAAGCCACTTTATGTATACCCAGAAGCAGACATGCTGGTTTCATTGAAACAACGCAGAACATACAGCGGATTCTCATCTTGGGGCAAAGGATGGGCAGATCCAGAGATCAGACGCCAACGGTTAGAGACAATGAAACGCCCAAGAGAAAGGAAACCACGAAGAGAACGATCACGTCAACAGCAACGTCCTTTGAAGTTACAGAAGAATCTTCCATGGAAAAGCAAAGAATAAACCTCTCTCAAGTAACGAATCCACTTTATATTTAGATCATTTCTTCTTTTACCAAAGCACATTCTGTTCATGGGTCTTTACGGAAGCATAATATTCCTTTCTACAATTGCTCTTTCAGGTTCGTTCTTCTTTGCTCTCAGTCCCATGTTCAGGCAGAGACGTCGAGCCATAGAGAAGCTGAAGCTAGTGAATGAGGCTTTGGTTGCTGCGGAAGAGAATGTTGCGAGGCTTCAAGAGCGCCATGATGTGATTCTCAAAGAGATATGTTCTTATTACCTCGTTAACTCCGAGCTACAAGAAGCTTTGGTTGCAGCTCGAGCAGCCGTTGATGTTGCTTCAGGTTTTGTCATAGAGCTTAGAAGATTACAGTTGAATTTATTAAACTCACTTTCTTAATGTATGTTAAACACACGTATTAATGG
>NW_013618993.1:0-272 GCF_000695525.1 Brassica oleracea var. oleracea
TTCTCCACTACTTTTTGTATCCAACTACAGCTTCTTACATCGCGATTCATGCAGGTTTGATCAGAATGACGAGGAAGTTGTCATATTCCCCAACAGGAAAACTGGGATCACCTGATTTGAAAGTGGGATAACTTCTTCATCCTAACTCCTATGAGATTTATTCCACTTCCTGAAGATTCTCCACTACTTTATGTATCCAAATACAGCTTCTTATATAGCGATTCGTCCTGGTTTGATCACAATGACGAGGAAGTTGTCATATTCCCAAACAG
>NW_013618993.1:559-1757 GCF_000695525.1 Brassica oleracea var. oleracea
AAACAGGAAAACTGGGATCACCTTATTTGAAAGTGGGATAGCTTCTTCATCCTAACTCCTACGAGATTTATTCCACATCCTAGTGATTCTGCACTACTTTTTGTATCCAAATACAGTTTCTTACATCGCGATTCATTCTGGTTTGATTAGAATGACGAGGAAGTTGTTATATTCCCAAACAGGAAAACTGGGATCAACTGATTCGAAACTGGGATAACTTCTTCATCCTAACTCCTATGAGATTTATATAACTTCCTGGTAATTCTTCACTACTTTATGTATCCAAATACAACTTCTTACATCGCGATTCATTCTGGTTTGATTAGAATGACGAGGAAGTTGTCATATTCCCAAATAGGAAAACTGGGATCACCTGATTTGAAAGTGGGATAACTTCTTCATCCTAACTCCTATGAGATGTATTCCACTTCCTGGTGATTCTCCACTACTTTATGTATCCAAATAGAGCTTCTTACATCGTGATCCATCCTGGTTTGATTTGAATGACCAGGACGTTGTAATATTCCCAAACAGGAAAACTGGGATCACCTGATTTGAAAGTGGGATAACTTCTTCATCCTAACTCCTATGAAATTTATTCCACATCCTGGTGATTCTACACTACTTTATGTATCCAAATACACCTTCTTACATCGCGATTCATCCTGGTTTGATCAGAATGACGAGGAAGTTGTCATATTCACAAAAAGGAAAACTGGGATCACCTGATTGGAAAGTGGGATAACTTCTTCTTTCTAACTCCTATGAGATTTATTCCACTTCCTGGTGATTCTCCACTACTTTATGTATCTAAATACAGCTTCTCATATCGCAATTCATCCTGGTTTGATCAAAATGACGAAGAAATTGTCATATTCCCAAACAGTAAAACTACGATCACCTGATTTGAAAGTGGGATAACTTCTTCATCCTAACTCCTATGAGAGTTATTCCACTTCCTTGTGATTCTCCACTACTTTATGTATCCAAATTCAGCTTGTTACATCGTGATTCATCCTGGTTGGATTAGAATGACGAAGAAGTTGTCATATTCCCAAACAGGAAAACTGGGATCACCTGATTTGAAAGTAAGATAACTTCTTCATCCTAACTCCTATGAGAATTATTCCACTTCCTGGTGATTCTTCACTACTTTTTGTTTCCAAATACAGGTTCTTACATCGCGATTCATCCTGGT
>NW_013618994.1:0-1756 GCF_000695525.1 Brassica oleracea var. oleracea
AATGAACTAAAAACCGTCGAAAGCAAAGTTATTTATCACCAAAATATTTTTAATATTGATTATTCATATCTATAAATAAGGTTATCATTGTTTATTCAAATCAGATCATAAATTTAAAAGCAATTTTCTTATTTCTAACATGAAAATAATTAAACATTAACTCCCTGTATAGCCCAAAAAACCATGGCCAAGCTTAACGTTATTATGGTGTCTTTTGTTATTCTATTTGTGGCGAGTACATGTATTCCAGCATTAGCTGTAGAAGAAAATGAGCCCAAAAAGTTATGAGATCAATGTGTTGTTAAAATCAGTCCAAAGTGTGCGCTCAATATCATTTCTCAAGTTTTTGGTAGTGGAGTTGTATCCATTCCTTGTTGCCAGGAGCTTGTAAAAGAAGGAAAAGAGTGTCATGACATCTTTTAAATACATCGCGCAAAGACCTAGTTTATTTGGAAACGAATCCAAATATTTACAGAAAAGAGATGAAGTACGGGCTCATTGTGTGTCTGTTTCAAAAGCATTATCACCGGCTTAACTATATTATGACGTAGTTATATGTAATTTTTGATTAAATAATTTGTATTTGCTTACAAGTTCAAAATAAAATCATTTATATATACATGTGACAGTTATTATTTACCGTCTTGTGTTGCATGCTTCCTTTAGCATTATTTTTTTCTTTTCGAATACCACATAAAGAGGTATAGTTCAAAAAAAAAAAAAATTATTTAAATTTTTTTATGAACTCCAAATTTTAATTAGCTTAAATAGGAAAATATCAAAAAGCAGATTTTATTTGTAAGCACAAGACTCTAGTCTTTCACAACTCCATATGATCGCAACATACTTATTACACTTAAAATATATCTTGCTATTAGCCGCACAACTTTTTACAGATTAAATTTTAGAGTTTAAAAAATATTTACATATGTTTTTTTTTTAAATTCAGCAAATTATATTCTGAAGTATGATTTGAAAAACGAACCAAATACAAAGGTAGTTGCATCTCAAAACAGTACTACAATAAAGCATTTTAAAAAGGTCCATTTTTTACTAAAGTATCTCATTCAGAAATATATATTTTAATTCATTAATTTATGTATGTATATTTATGTTATTAATATGTTTAAAATTAACTTTTCTTGCGAAATATATCTAGTAATTAAACTTTTATGTAAGTCATAAACACATAAAATCAAATATCGCAAGCTTAACTTTGAAACATCGTTTTCATTTTTTATTTTGTTTTTACTAAACAAATTATTATATAGATTTTACATATTATTTTGGATAAAGAATTGAAATTTTTAAATTTTTATCCCGATGGAGTCATGTTTAACTCATAACAATCTCTCCGCATAAAGAAATTACAAAATGAAAAAGATAAAATTATTGACAAGGGTGCTACATCACGGAACAAAAAGGATATATAAAATCTGAAACTCTTTTTAACCTCAGAGTGATATACGTTGATAAATACTTAGATATTAATATAAAATCATTTTTGAGACTGATCACATGTTAGACTGTACTCTTGGTTTTTGATAGTAAGTTGATATACAACCACCAAAATATATGTTGATGACAACAACAATATTCAGTATATTATTAATTGGAATTTAAATACTTGTATAACTTCTTTTTGTATGTTTATTTCTATATTACAAGAATTCTAATTTACTTTTTTTGATAAATGATTAAACTAAACTGTTAATAACTTCATCAAGAAAAATGTAACTTAAAAAAATTAATGAAC
>NW_013618995.1:0-1756 GCF_000695525.1 Brassica oleracea var. oleracea
TATGAAGTCCCACTCTAGCCTGTCGTAGGCTTTACTCATATCAGTCTTTATAGCCATAGAGAATTGCTTCTCTGCTTTAGAGTTCTTTAAGTAGTGGAGAACCTCTTGAGTGATAAGAACGTTGTCTGATATTGCTCGTTTTGGAACGAATGCAGATTGCGTTTCCGAGATGAGTTTTTGGAGTATTGGTTGGAGACGCCTTGAGAGGAGCTTGGATATAGTTTTGTAGTAGACATTGCACAAAGCAATGGGCCTGTAATCCGCTGTGGTCTTAGCTCCAGTTCCCTTCGGGATTAGTCTCACATGGGTTTCGTTTATGGTTCTCGGCATGTTACCGGACTTAAAGAAATCCTGAACCTCCTGGATTATATCTCTCCCCACCACTTCCCAATTTGACTGAAAGAAGCAGGCCGAGAAGCCGTCTGGCCCTGGGGCTTTCTCTGGGTGGATAGAGAATAACGCCTCTTTGATTTCCTCTGCTGAAGGTATTGCCTTGAGCTTTTCATTCTGCTCGTTGGTAACACAAGGTTTAATTGCCTTTGATATCACTTCCTCCATATATTCTAGGCTGCAGACATTTGGCGTAAACAAGTTGCAGAAGTATCTTTCGATAGTAGCAGCTATTTCTTCTTCTTTGAAAACGATCACCCCCTCTTCATTCTCTATCATAGCAAACTTGTTAATGGCTTTTCTCTTTTTTGTAGAAGCATGGAAAAATCCGGTGTTCTTGTCTCCAAGATGCAGCCAAATTTGTCTACTTCGTTGTTTCCAGTAATTCTCCTCTGTTATGTAAGCTTTGAGTAGGTCTTTCTTCAAAGACTCCAAGAGCTCGAGGTCTGGGTGCAAGGAAATAGTTTGTTCCTCAATTCGCTGTTTTAGTTGATCCAGGTGGGCTCTATTTTCCTCTCTCTGCTGTTTTGCCCATTTGATTATAGCAGCTCTGCATTTGTCTATCTTCTGTTTGACTTTGAGACTGCTATTATGGGCCCAAGCTTCTTCTACAATTTTCCTAACTTCCAGGTTCTTGTTTAGACTGCGATCATATCTGAAGATGCCCTTCTTTTTCATCCGCAGGGGTTCGAAGTAAGTGATGACGGGTCTATGATCAGAGCTTTCAAAGCGTAGATATTCGCAACGACCTGAGGGGTAAGTCTCTGCCCATGCACTGTTGGCTAGGGATCTGTCCAATCTGCACTTTACTTCATGTGTCCCTCGTTTTCCCTTCCATGATAGACATTCCCCACTATGTTGTAGGTCGTAGAGATCACCTTCTGATAGGAATTCTCGAAAATCAGTGAAGGAAGCTTCAGTTCTTTCAGGTCCCCCCTCCTTCTCGTGGTTGCCTGTAATATCATTGAAGTCTCCCGTTACAAGCCATGCTGAGTCTCTAATAAGAGCCAAGGAGGTGAGGAAATCCCATGTCTGTTTTCTTCTTCTTTTATCAGTATTACCATACACAAAGGTCACGTAAGAAGAGCTTCCTTCATATATGATTTTTGTATCAAAATAGCTATTACAAGAGGAGACAATTTTTAGATCAAGCCAGTCTTTCCATAGTAAAGCGAGACCTCCTCCTGCAACTCCATGTGGTGGTATAGTCTTCAGGTTAGTGAAGCCCAAATTTTCAAGTTTTTTTGAGACCACACGGTGGGGATTTTTTGTTTTCGAGAGAAAGATGATGTCTGGGTCATATTGTTTACAGATCTCTCGCAGTCTCTGAACTGTCCAAGGGTTCCCCATCCCTTGGCAGTTCCAA
>NW_013618996.1:0-269 GCF_000695525.1 Brassica oleracea var. oleracea
TAAACCCTAAAAGAACCTAGTGTCCGATTTCATAATTGATCTTGCTTATTTTGATTTCCGATTTGATTTGAGGTTTAGGATTGTTTAGATTGGTTGAATCAATCTGTCTGAACATACAAATACTTAAGGCCTTGAAACCTTAAACATAAGTTGATTGAACTTTAAAGATTGAAACCCTAGGGATCATAAGAATGTTTTTAAATCGTTTCTGCACGAATCCGAACATGATATTGCATTCACAATTGTTTAAAACAAGATCGGCCAGCATA
>NW_013618996.1:318-1756 GCF_000695525.1 Brassica oleracea var. oleracea
TTGATAGCACCATGGTCGATTAGTATTGTTTGGATATCATAAATGCATAAGACGTGTTGTGGCCGAGCTTGCTTATATCATGCGGCCACGTGATCCCATTGTGAATCTAATGTCTTATATGTTAATGTGGATCAGATGTCGAAAATAGCAAACAGAGACTATGCATCCCTTAATCTCTCCGGAGACAATTACTTGCAGTGGGCGCTAGACACAAGGATTAGTCTAAAATCCAAGGGACTCGGTGATACTATCATCGAGGACAGCAATGAGAATGAAAAGAATAGATACAGGGCCATATGTTATATGCGCCATCATCTCATTGAAGGTCTTAAGGATCAGTACATGACGATTGAGAATCCATTGGATCTTTGGAATGCTTTAAGGCACAGATATGATCACCAAAAGATGGTGTTGCTTCCAAAGGCAAGGCACGATTGGATGCATCTCAGATTCATGGACTTTAAGTTCGTGGATGAGAATAACTCAGCCTTGTTCAAAATCGTCTCAATACTAAGGCTGTGTGGTGAAGAAGTGTCCGATGTGATGATGCTTGAAAAGACCTATACGACTTTCAATCAGTCGAATTCTGTGTTGCAACAGCAATATAGAACAAAAGGTTTTGCCACATACACTGATCTGATCTCCTGTCTACTCTTGGCCGAGACAAATAATGAGCTTCTCATGAAGAACAGTGGAGCTAGACCGGCCGGGACAGCACCATTACCCGAAGCCCATGACATTGAAAAGAAAGATCCCAAAGAAACCTACTATGCCCAAGACAACAGGAAACCATACGGTCATAGCCGTGGTGGGTACAGGGGGCGTAGGCGTGACAATCATAACGGTCGAGATAACTACTCAACCGGCCGAAGAGGAAACCACAATAACCGTGGTTGGTACAGAGGGCGTAGGCGTGACAACCATAACGGTCGAGATAACTACTCAACCGGCCGAAGAGGAAACCACAATAACCGTGGTCGTGGTTCCAATTACGGTCGGGGCCGAGGGAGTTATGGCCGTGGACGAGGTGGCATATCCAAACCATCTCACACGACCAAGTCCTTATGTCACAGATGCGGGATGGACAATCATTGGGCCAAGAACTGCAGAACTCCAAAGCACTTGTGCGAACTCTATCAAGAGAGTATCAATCTCCCACGTCCAAGTCTTTATGTCACAGATGCGGGATGGACAATCATTGGGCCAAGAACTACAGAACTCCAAAACACTTGTGCAAACTCTATCAAGAGAGTATCAAGAACAAGAACCCGGAGGTAAACATGATCCATGAAAACGGTCATGACGACAAAGGATATGGATATGATGCTGATGATGAATCCGACAGAGACAACAAAGATGACCAAATGGATTTTGAGACATCCGACTGTCTGATGGACTAGTTTTTCGAATCACATTGTCTTATTGCTTTATGTCTTTG
>NW_013618997.1:0-949 GCF_000695525.1 Brassica oleracea var. oleracea
TGCTTCGAGTGCGGACCAGTGCCGTTCCTAGGTACAAATGCTGATTGTTTTAACTGTTGCACAACCAAATACGGGAGTCCTCCAGTCGTTAGTGGCGTTGTTGAGGGAAGTGAGAAACACTGTCATTGCTATTGTTGATCCTTGAATTAACCTCATGCAATCACCCTGTGTAACATTTATTTTCTAGAATTTGACAAAATTCGATACATACCAAATGATCGAATAATAAATTAGTAAATGCTAAACTTTTTTTATAGAATTTGGTCAATCAAAAAAGTAATACGAGTAAAAAATCAACATTAATTGCTTCTTAAGATAAAATGAGAATAATTTAGTGCATATTCTCCATTATTTTAGAGATAAACCTAAAATATACCATTTTAATAAACAAAAAGAATAATTTTGTATAAAATTTTCTGAGAGGATTCAAAATTAAACTCTATAACTGAAATTCTAAATATTTTTCAATTGAATATACTAAATCTGATGGAACGATGTCACTAGAAATAAGTATCAGAACCGACACAAGGGTGGTCGAGTGGTACGGCGGGTTCGGAAAGGTGCTAAGCACATGGGGTTCAAAACCTACCAAACTCTGATTTACCGGCTTGTGTAGCCATGCAGAACGAGTATCTAACTTCCATTGCGAACAACCGAGTCTATTAGGAACTAGTGGGTTTTAACCGAAAACAACGTTTTGCGGATTGAATAACACGTATATAACCTTCATTAACTGTCTTAACCAGATTATGAAGTCAAACTTTGGTGTTTTACCCAATAACAAACACTTTTACGATTGCATGAACGAAAACCACACAACATAAGAGAAACACGTATACACTTTAATAAACGGTAAAAGGAATACTTACAATTATTTTTGAAATTTTGTTATTTCATGGTTTATGATCATCTATACAAAGAATCCTCAATGGTATGTATTACAATTGTA
>NW_013618997.1:1084-1756 GCF_000695525.1 Brassica oleracea var. oleracea
AGGGTTTTTCACCGGATAAACTAAGCCGCCAAATATTTCGCGAAAATTGAATTAATTGTTTCCGAGGAAATTCCGACGGAATTATTTAATTATTCCGAGGAAATTCCGACGGACATTTTCCGTCGGACGTCTCATATTATTAGGCCCGCCTCATATTATTAGGTCAAACCAGATCTTCTTCCCCATTTCTCTCTTCCTCTCTCTCCGCCGAATCCAACTCCGCCCAAGCTCTCTCTCTCTCGCGACTCCTCTCCGGCTCAAGCTCTCTCTCTCTCGCGACTCCTCGCCGGCTCAAGCTCTCTCTCTCTCTCTCTCGCGACTCCACTCCGGCTCACGCTCGACTCTCTCTCGCGACTCCTCTCCGGCTCACGCTCTCTCTCTCGCGACTTATCATGTATGTACATTTATAGATTAGACTTATCATGTATGAACATTTATAGATTAGATTAGATTAGATTAGGTTAGATTTGTTAGGTTTTTAAGTAGATTTGATGATTATGTAATGATATTTATAGATTTTTGTTAGGGTGAATGGTAGGATTGTGTAAAATCGAGTTTGAGTATGGTATTCACTTGATTTGGAATTTTTTTTAGTTTTTTTTAGTTTTTATGAAAACGTTTTTTCTATATTAAACTATTTTTTATTTATTAAAACTATTTTTTGTAATTATT
>NW_013618998.1:0-818 GCF_000695525.1 Brassica oleracea var. oleracea
TAATGCATATTTAACTCATGTACTAATATAAGATGATGGTCAAAGAGGTTTGGAACTTTTGTTGTCTCGATTTCTCAAGAGAATAACGATTTTATAACAGTTATTCCACTAATTTAGGGAGTATATGAAGTTTCACTAAATTAATTTCTAAAAAATATTGAACGATGCTCATGTACCATTAAAGAGAGTTTATAATACATTAATACAATTGTAGAATGTGGTTAGAAATTTTAAAACAACACTAAAGATTATAGGTTTCAGTGTATAAAGTATTTACTAAAAACTCAATATATTCGTAAGGGAACATATAGATTTTGAGAAAATTTTGAAAATTTTGAAAAATATGACAATATTATTTTAATGCATAGTTGCATCATGCACAAATATACGATGATGTTCAAATAGGTTTGGAGCCTTCGTTGTCACCGTTTTTCAAGAAATTAGCAATTTTAGAGTGGTTATCCACCGATATAGGGAGTATTATTAAGTTTTACTAAATTAATTGATAAACAAATTATAACGATTCTCATATACCACGAAAGAGAGTTTAACATACATTAATACAAATGTAGAATGTGGTTAGAAATTTTAAAACAACACTAAAAATTATAGGTTTCAGTATATAAAACATTTATAAAAAACTCAATATATTCGTAGGGTAACACATAGATTTTGAGAAAATTTTGAAAAATATGACAATATAACAATATTGCTTTAATGCATAGTTGACTTTTGTACTAATATATGATGATGGTCAAAGAGTTTTGGAACCTTTGTTGTATCAATTTCTCTAGAGAATAGCGATTTTATAATGGTTA
>NW_013618998.1:880-1756 GCF_000695525.1 Brassica oleracea var. oleracea
CTCATGTACCATGAAAAAGAGTTTAGAATACATTAATACAAATGTAGAATGTGGTTATAAATTTTAAAACAACACTAAAGATTATAGGTTTCAGTGTATAAAGCATTTACCAAAAACTCAATATATTCGTAGGGGTTAAACACATAGATTTTGAGAACATTTCGAAAAATATGACAATATTGTTTTAATGCATAGTTGCATCATGCACAAACATATGTTGATGTTCAAATAGGTTCGGAGCCTTCGTTGTTACCGTTTTACAAAAAAATAGCGATTTTCATCTATTTTGGGAGTGTTATAAAGTTTTACTAAACTAATTGATTAAAAAATTATAACGATTCCCATATACCACGAAAAAGAGTTTAACATGCACAAATACAAATGTAGAATGTGATTAGAAATTTTAAAACAACACTAAAAAGTATAAGCTTCAGTATATAAAGCGTCTAACGTAAAACTCGATATTTTCGTAGGGGGTTAACACATAGACTTTGAGAAAAAATGAAAAATATAAAAATATTTCTTTAATGCATAGTTGACTCCTGTACTAATATATGATGATGGTCAAAGAGGTTTAAAACCTTTGTTTTCTCCATTTCTCTAGAGATTAGCGGTTTGATAATGGTTAGTCCACTAATTTAAGGAATATATGAAGTTTTACTAAATTACAATATTGTTTTAATGCATAGTTGCATCATTCACTAACATATCATTATGTTCAAATAGGTTTGGAGCCTTCGTTGTGTCTGTTTTACAGTAAATTGGTCATTTTATAGTGGTTATTCCAACAATTTAGGGAGTATTATAAAGTTTTCCAGAATTAATTGATAAAAATTATACTGATTCTCATATACCACGAAAGAAAGTTTAATACTT
>NW_013618999.1:0-1754 GCF_000695525.1 Brassica oleracea var. oleracea
CCTAAGTTCTTCTTCACCCACGACCTGCAGAAGGCTAAAGAAGTTCAGGTGGTTCAGGTTCGGTCCAGTGAAAATTCGGCCGATCTGTTCACTAAGTCTCTGCCGACCTCAATGTTCAGGAAGCTGGTTCATCAGATAGGAATGCGCCAGTTGAAGGATCTTGATCTTCAGTGATGCCTTCATCAGGGGGAGTGTCATGTGTTGTACTCTTTTTCCTGTCTACGGTTTCCATTTTTTCTCACCTTGGGTTTTTGGTTTTCCTAGAGAGGTTTTAATGAGGCAACGTCGTGCATGATACAAACCCATATGGTTATGGCATCCAAGGGGGAGTGTTATAAATCATTATGTGGATGGCCCATAACCAAGACCAAGGCAAGGCCCAGCCGTGGCCAAAGGAGGAGAGAGAGGCGGCGGCTGAGGAGAGAGAGTCGGCCTATCCCTTGGCCGACTTAGATATAGGATGTTTTCCATTTATCTGTTTTAGATCTTTTCCTATTTCATGTTGTATTAGGTTTTGGATAATTTCATTTTTCCTATATTTTGTAATCCTTATATAAGGAACCTCTATTGTTCATTAATAATACACAGACAATTCTTCATTCTTTTACAATATATTTCATACATCTTTTCATTTGTAGATTTTATTTACATAATCTCAAATCATAATTTGGAAGAACTATTTTATACTATTAAAATTTAATTAAAATAATATAAAATTGAATACCAATTTAGATCCACTGAAAAAACTCATTTGTTCACATATATACTATTTAATAAACAGTTTTAGAAATGTGTTACAATATATTTTGTGAACCAAATCAATACGGAATTCTATTTATCTTGTTTCACATTTGAATTAGTATCTAAAATTTAATATTTTATTAAAAAATATTTACGTTGTAAAATAATTTTTATTTGGTTGTGAAATATATGTTTTATATTTGGTTCTCTAGATTATCATGTGTTTTATTTTTTTAGAGATAACCATCATTTGCTTCCCTAAACCTATATTTTATCATTAGTTAATACTTTTGAAGGATTGCATCACTTTGGCATTATTTTTATATCTTTTATTTATAATAAATTTCTAGTAATTTTTTTATCCTCAATCCTTTTTAACTATATCAGTTATATTTTTTGAAAAAAATCATTTAAATATCATCCTTTTGTGTTAACATTTAATATATAATCATTTTAAAATAATATTGAAAATTTAATATTAATTAGTAAACCTAATAGTTCTTAAGGCTTGCATCACTTTGGCATTTGTGTTTTTAATATCTTTTATTTATAATACCATTCTAATAATCTTACTTTTCATCTTCACCTTTTCATTTTAAATATATCAGTTATATATATTTTAAAACATTTTATTGTCATTTTGGTTTTAAACATTTAATATAAAATAATTTTAAAATAATATTAAAAATTTAATAGTGATTATAAAGCCTAATACTTTTGAAGGGTTGCATCACTTTGGTATTAGTGTTTTCAGTAAATTTATTTAGTGTTTCCATATTTAATGTTTCTATTTTTGCTATATCAGTTATATATATTTTTTTAAAAATAGTTATATGTAATTATTTTGAATTAATATTGAAAACTTAATATTAACTTTCCCCGCGATTTTGCGGGGTCCACGTCCTAGTAACGTATAATGTAGATTATATTATATTTTCCTGGGTAAAGGTAAATGCTTGACTAACTGAACAAAACAATGACAGCGTTTGTAACAATGAAGTTAAAGAAGAAAT
>NW_013619000.1:0-1754 GCF_000695525.1 Brassica oleracea var. oleracea
TCAAAAGATGATCTTCAGTCTTAACCGCTTATCCAGTGACTTAAACTGGCAAGTAAACAACTACAACGTTAATTGCAAACAAACTCTTACAGTTAGAGTAGCATATTAACGATTACATTAAATGCACATATTGTATTCAAAATTGCTCATATCTAAAGTTCAACTGACTTTTTATTCATGTAGCTTGCTTTCTTAAATATAATTTCCAGTTATCAAAATGCAAAATATGAATACAAATAATTTTAGTTTCTTCATCATGAATAAATAAACAACACATTTTCATTTATCTACCATTATATATTTGTATAACCGATTCACTGTATATGTAAGATATATTTAAATACAAAATAAAATAAAAAATATAATTTAAATTATAAAGAATCCCAGGCGTAGCCCAGGCCAACCCCTAGAGAGAATAGGAGATTGACCAAGTCCTTAGACCATGATTAACGAGATTGCTTAGGTAGGATTCTTAATAATATTAGGATGAAAAAAAAAATTAGCTTAAATGAGAAAGAACGGTTCTTAATCAGAAGTTATAAGACCAAGATTAACGGGATTGCTTACGTAG
This sequence comes from Brassica oleracea var. oleracea, assembly GCF_000695525.1. Classification (NCBI taxonomy): domain Eukaryota; kingdom Viridiplantae; phylum Streptophyta; class Magnoliopsida; order Brassicales; family Brassicaceae; genus Brassica; species Brassica oleracea. The sequence goes on from NW_013619000.1 coordinate 572, forward strand.
GGTTATTAATATTATTAGGATTTTTTAAAAAAATTAGCTTAAATGAGAAAGAACGGTTCTTAATCAGGAGTTATAAGACACGGCTCTTATGTGTTCCTCTTCTGCGACTGCGCTCTCCTTCTTCCGCTACTATCTCAAGAGGCGACCCCTGGTCTCCTTCCTTCTCCTTCTTCCACGACTATCTCCAGAGGTGGAACCCACCTCTTATGCTTTGATCGAATCTGTTTGTTATGGTTTGTATAATCTGTTGTGATTGAGATTCAGAAAGTTTTAATTTTTGTGTCCTTTTGTGGATCTTTTGTGGTTGAGATTCAGTATATAACAAGTAAACAGATCGAATTTGTTTGCTCGTTGAGAGTTGGTACTTATTTACTTATCTCTGGTTGAAAGCTTTGATCTTTTTGTGGCTCTGTTTACTTGTTATATACTGAGCTCTCGTGGGATTGGTAGACCTTTTTTTCTCTTGTTGAAGAAAGATCATGTCTTTGATCTGTGAAGCTACTCTTTTATATTTGATGAATGTTCTCTCTTTGTAATGGTTTCAGTCTTGGTGCTAGATTCCTACTGCTGCTAATGAAAAACACAAAGACTCCAAATCGGTGTTATCATAATTGTGTTTGGTTGAGAATTTGAGATTGGTTTGTGTGTGTTAGTTGATTGTTTTTGTTTTAACAGAGTTTTGTTCCTTCTCTTCTTCTTCATGATATAGTTTCTGAAATTTAATTTGATGCTTTAAACAGATTCAGGCGGAACGTGGTGTCTATGGCGGCTGAGCTGAAGCAAGTGAAAGGCTGTTTAGTTTCTCAAGAACAATTCTTTGTTAACAAAAGCCTTTCTAGAAAAGTAAGCCCCTTTGTTTATTCTCTGATTGTTTTTTCCTTTGGATTATGTCTTTGTGGAGTCAATTTTTTGTTTATTTGACTGTAAATGATTTGTTCTCTTTGTTTTTGTTTTTTTTTCTCGAGGAAGAAAAGACAAAAGTTAAAAACATGGAAAGGGAGATATGTAAATTGCAGAAGACATTGGAAGACAGAAATTGCCTGCTCGAAGCTTCATCATCTGCTGCTACAAAGGTTTTAACTTTGACATACCCTTTTGTCTTTTGAAATATAATCTATAAACTTAAAAGCTACCTAGTGTGTGTTCTTTTTACTCCTGGTGTGTGTTCCTTTTACTCCTCTAG
>NW_013619001.1:0-1753 GCF_000695525.1 Brassica oleracea var. oleracea
ATATAATTAAGAAATAAAAAAACTAAATTAAACATATATCTAAAAAAAGTATAATATAATAAATAAAAACTAAATACACATAATAAAAATAGAAATATTATATTAAATATTTATCATAATATTAGAATAAATAAATATAAAATAAAATAAAAATCCTTACTAATAAAAGGGACTTTTTGAGGCTCCATAGACCGTCCACATCAGCCAAAAATAATTCTCCCGAAAGATGACACGTGCCATTATTATTTCAAAAATAGAAAATAAATAATAAGTAAATTTGCAATATAAGGAAAAATAAATAATAAGTAAATAAACAATATAAGAAATAGAAACATTGCATTAAACAATAATAAATAAATATACAATATAAGAAAAATAAATAATAAGTAAATATATAATTAAGAAATAAAAAAACTAAATTAAACATATATCTAAAAAAAGTATAATATAATAAATAAAAACTAAATACACATAATAAAAATAGAAATATTATATTAAATATTTATCATAATATTAGAATAAATAAATATAAAATAAAATAAAAATCCTTACTAATAAAAGGGACTTTTTGAGGCTCCATAGACCGTCCACATCAGCCAAAAATAATTCTCCCGAAAGATGACACGTGCCATTATTATTTCAAAAATAGAAAATAAATAATAAGTAAATTTGCAATATAAGGAAAAATAAATAATAAGTAAATAAACAATATAAGAAATAGAAACATTGCATTAAACAATAATAAATAAATATACAATATAAGAAAAATAAATAAAAAGTAAATATATAGTTAAAAAATAAAAAAAATAAATTAAACATATATCTGAAAAATGTATAGTATAATAAATAAAAAATAAATACACAATATAAAAAAATAGAAATATTATAATAGATATTTATCATAATATTAGAATAAATAAATATAAAATAAAATAAAAATCCTTACTAATAAAATGGACCTTTTGAGGCTCAATAGACCGTCCACATAAGCGAAAAACAATTCTCCCGAAAGATGACACGTGGCATTATTATTTCAAAAATATAAAATAAATAATAAGTAAATTTGCAATATAAGGAAAAATAAATAATAAGTAAATAAACAATATAAGAAATAGAAACATTGCATTAAAAAATAATAAGTAAATATAAAATATAAGAAAAATAAATAATAAGTAAATATATAATTAAGAAATAAAAAAAATAAATTAAACATATATCTGAAAAATGCATAGTATAATAAATAAAAACTAAATACACAATATAAAAAATAGAAATATTATATTAAATATTTATCATAATATTAGAATAAATAAATATAAAATAATAAGCAAATATAGTATATAAGAAATAGAAATATTACATTAGATATATATCGTAATATTATCATTGATATAAAAACAAGAAATTTAGAATAAATAAATATACAAAATAAGAAAAGATAAACAATAAGTAAATATACAATATAAAAAATAGAAAAACCTAAATTAAACATATATCTGAAAAATGTATAGTTAAATAAATAATTAGTTAAATAAATAATAAGTACATATACAATATAAAAATATTACATTAAACATTAATTATAATATTACAATAAGTAAATATAAAAAAAAGAAAAATAAAGAATAAGTAATTATGCAATATAAGAAATACAAAAAATAAATTAAAAACCTATCTGAAAAGTATATAATAAAATAAATAATAACTAAATGTATAATATAAGTAATTGAAATATTATATTAAACATCTATCG
>NW_013619002.1:0-1752 GCF_000695525.1 Brassica oleracea var. oleracea
CCGACGGTCAACCTAAATTTAATGCATAGCATAAAAATTGAGATCTAAGCTATTAATTTTCAAAAATTGAAATATAGGCATTGAATGTTTACAACCGTCCCGTCCTGCACCGCAGTTAACAGTAACAAAAATCTTAGGACTATATTTAAAATAAATAGTTATTTGGATGATTAATACTCAATATGTGAATTTTTTTTTATATTTTCTCCCTCTATAATTTTTTGTTGAGGTTAAATGTTTAGTCAAAACTATAATTGGAAGTACTTTAATCCGATCTAAATCGTGAATTGTTAAACTTAAACGAAACTGAAACTTGAAGTACTTTCGTTTGACTAAGATAAGATTTTCTTAAAGCAAAAGGGTCTGCCTTTCTTGATTAATTACATAAGATGATCAATTCGTTGTGCAAGGATTTTATACAAACGTAACTAAATAACGAGAAGGCACTCAGTAACGGTATTTAAAGTTTAAACATTATAGTGATTAAAATATATTTTTCTTACTTCTAATCTCGATGACATACCATACTAATACGATGTTATAATTGTCCCAACTCATATTTTCGTTACGGGTTCGACAAATAGCAGCCCGTCTCGGAAACAAAATAGACCATATGAGTTAAAGAAAAACTGAGACCTATTTCTTTAAACAAATGTAATTTAAGAAAAAACTAGATAATTTAGGCAAAAAATTATAAACTGAAATAGACTTTCTGCAAATGCATGCCCAGCACATTTGCATGGCCGGGCCAAACAAATAATATTTAATTTATATTTAGTTTTTGATTTCATATGGGAAAAATGGAGTAAGTGTTCTGGATCGATCGAAACAAGAGTGAATAAAACGGTACAAGTGTGGATCAAACAGATTTAGTGATCCAAAACATATGTTTGAAGGTTAAAAGTAGACAAAATGGTTAAAAATAGTGTAAAAATTTAAAATAGTTTATACAAATTTTACATTACTACTTATTTTCATAATAAAATTAGATTTTGTAAAAAATTATAAATGCAATAAATATAAATGTTATTTAAAATATAATATAAAATTACTTCATATATATAAATATTTTCAGCTTTATGTTAACTATATCTAATTTTGGATAAAATAGTATCATATTTTTGAATTTTAATATTATCTACCACATAAAGTTTTTATTAAAGACATTTCTAAAAGAGAATAAAATATTGTTTAAAAAAAGTATGATGTCAGATAATAAAATATATATAGTCAATATGATTAGAGGTGGACATTCGGATTTTGTTTGGGTCTATTTTTGTTTTGGATATTCAGATTTAGATATTTAAGTTTTATTTTAGTATATATAAATTTTGGTTTTGGTTTGGTTCAGATTTTTTTTGCATGTATGATTCAGTTCATATACCATTTAAATTATATTACAAACTAAAAACAAATCCAAATATACTTTAAGAATTCAAAATACAAAAAGAAATGGGTTGATAAACCTCGTCAAATTAAACTAATTCATAATTAAATTACAATTAAAATTAGCAATTTTGGTTGGCTCGGTTCAAATAAATTATAGAATTAAAAATAAAAGACATAAATTTGAGTTTGAATAATTTTATAAATAAAAATAATTTACTTAAAAAAATAAAAACAAAAGCAAAGAACTGATGGCGGCACCTCGAAAATTATGGAGTAACTACGGTAGTTAGTAATCCATAATTTTTTTTTACAAATCTGGACCATATGCAGTTTATTGTTAAATAAAGTGAATTAATCTACAGC
>NW_013619003.1:0-1751 GCF_000695525.1 Brassica oleracea var. oleracea
TTTTAAATGTAGAGTGCTCAGTATTTAAAATCTCCATTTTATTAAAATAGTAATATTTTTTTTATTTGTGAGATGATTAGTTATGATAAAAACTTTCAACGAGATGTTAAGAATCCAAATTTTTAAGAAATCCTGTAAGTTTCACACCTAAACAATTTGCTAGCGATCACATTGTCATTGGCCAATGCTGGCCACGCATCTCTAACGTTCGCACACGACAAAAACTTTAGCCTTATCGATAAGATTAGTTAAATTATCATTTTGGCTAGTTACACGTAACAGAGTTAATTCTCCCTTCTATATATTGCGTATGTTTAACATTCATTCATCAATGAAGAATCATTTCCCCTTAACTATTTTCTTATGTTATTATCTTTTCGTCTCTCTTTTATTCGGATCGAATTTATCTTCTCAATACTTTCCTCTATCGCTTTTTAAGCTTTGGAAAACATATACAAACTTGATATCTTCCCCTACAATGGCTGTACTTCTTCAAACGAAGTACACTCTAAGTCCCATCACAAACAACATCCCAAGAAGCCATCGTCCGTCGCTTCTCCGTGCACGTGTTACGTGCTCTCTTACCCCCGCCAAGAAGTCTCATCCTAACCGTGAGAAGCTCGTTCTTGAGAAACGCCTTGTGAACCCTCCTCCCTCCAACGACCCAACTCTACAATCTACACTGACCCACCGGTTATGGGTCGGAGCGGGTTGCACCACCGTGTTTGCCTCTTTTGCCAAGTCTATTATTGGAGGGTTTGGTTCTCATATCTTGCTCGAACCAGCTTTAGCCGGTTACGCAGGTTACATCTTAGCTGATCTTGGCTCTGGTCTATACCACTGGGCCATCGATAACTACGGTGATGAGTCAACGCCTCTAGTAGGAACCCAAATCGAAGCTGCACGAGGTCACCACAAATGGCCTTGGATAATCACCATACGTCAATTTGCAAATAATTCACACGCTCTGGCTCGTGGAATAACCTTTACGGTTCTTCCACTAGTTCTTGCATGTAATGACCCGGTGGTTCATGGCTTTGTGAGCATGTTTGCATTTTGCATATTGTTTTGCCAACAATGTCATGCTTGGGCTCATGAAAGAAAGAGTAAGCTTCCACCTCTTGTTGTGGCGTTTCAGGACATGGGGCTTCTCCTTTCACGAAGACAGCACGTGAATCATCACCGCCACCACCGTACGTATATGAGTTACTGCATAGTGAGTGGGGTATGGAACAATGTTTTGGATGACAATAAGATCTTTGAGGCATTAGAAAAGGTGTTATATGTCCAGTTCGGGGTGAAACCTAGGTCATGGAGCCACCCAAACTCCGAATGAACATACGAATTTGATATCTCCAACAACCTAGCATATACATTAATCATCCAGAAAAAAATATTCGATTCAATTTCTTAAATAAGTAAATCATTAAACGATAAATTTTCCATCTTTTGTTTTATCTTATTTCTCATCTTGTAATAATGTTCTTGTATTGTCTCATATAAAGTCTCGAATACCTCTTTTGTTTCTCTATTAGGAAAGCATTTTCCCACAAGCTTAATGGGAACATAGAACATGGTGTTTTGCTGGAAAAGTAAATAAATAAATAAACCAACCAATGAAAAATTCCTAAATTTACAACTTCTTCAAAAATTAAAGCAATAATGTGGTTAATATATTTACAGTCATCTTTTATTTATTCTGCTGTAAGTCAAGACGCCAAACTGCACACTTTTACTATTAGGAAAATATA
>NW_013619004.1:0-1750 GCF_000695525.1 Brassica oleracea var. oleracea
TCTCTCGTAGGAGCCTGCGATGATGCTCATTGCTTTCTCTCTCTCTCACTGCTAGGGTTTTAGGACCGATCTATTTACTTGCTTCTTTGTGTTGTGTCATAAAATGTAATCATAAATCAAACCAGAGACTAAACCGATTAGATTTGTAATAAAGCGGGCCCAACTTATACCCCATGCAATTGAGATGATGATGATAAGCGAAAAAGAAATGCCACGTATAAAAACATGAAATGAAGAGTGAAAATTAAAACAATAGCTCGACTTTAAAAAATCTGATTTCATTTGAGATGTATTATGAAATACTATTTAACGATAAGAAATGATACTCGGCAAATTATAAATAGGTTGATTTTTTTTTTTAAATACTCAATTTTTATCAAACGAACTAAGTTTTAGTAAAATAATAATATTATTTGGTTTAAAAATTTTAAGCAACGGAGATGGTCTTCATAAATTAAACAACTAGTAAAAGTATAATTATTTATCACCAAAAAAACAGGGGAACAATTCATGCCTTATTGTTGCTTAGCATTTTGTTATATCATCGCAGAATGAAGTGTCATATAAACGTGAAACATTACGAAGGCCAACATTTGAAATATAGCTGTGTATAAACGTGCCTAAGCAAATAAAAGAACATTGAATAACTTGTGTCCCTCATCACTCGCTTTTTCATTCAAAAAGGAATAATCAAAACTTGAAACTCTGACATTTGTAAACGAATCCCATTCTTGCTTTGTTGCATGTGAGGAAGTTTGAAATGAACAAAAATTGCAATACTTGGCGTGATATGCTGTTTTTGTAAACATATAAACTATTTTTCCAGTGTATATATATACCATATTAGTTGTTGTAATAAGTAAACATTAAATCTTCAGACCAAAATAATAACCTAACCCATGGATCCTCTTAACCAAGTTCGTTCATGTCATCTCTTGTGCCCAAAAGAACGATATGAAAAAGAAAAAGAGCATACCAAACCGGCAAAAATTAGCGGACAAAGCTTTCAGTTCAACTATCGCATAGTCAAAACTTCCTGTTTCAACGAAAATTCCAATAATCTCCATTCTCTATTTCATTGCAGCAAAAAAGAGGGTGAAGAAATATTTTACGGTACTTGCGAAAATTGTCACATGTAGATCGAAACAGATACATGTTACTTCTGCAGCTACTGTAATCGTGCATATCACAAAGAATGTGTTGAGTCTCCTTCTATTTACCATTCCTCTGATCATCCAAAGCATCCTCTTCAACTTCTTTTTATCAAAAAAAAAAAAAAAAATCCTCTTCAACTTCTCTGGTCTGAGCAATACTCTAATTCAAGATGTTTTTCTTGTCAAGGTTTCTGTCCTTTTCCTTCTCTATTATACTATTGCCTTATTTGCGATTTTGCACTTCATATTATTTGCTCGAGATAACCAACATCCCTTACTATAGACAATCCTAAAAGGCACAAGCATACCCTCCATTACTTTCCCAGGAAATCTACTTTGGCTTGTGATGTTTGTGGATTGGTGGATGATGATTATTCTCACTTATTATACACATGTCTCTTATGTGATTTCTTTGTTCATAAAAGGTGTATCGACTTACCATATGTTATAAAGGTATCTCGTCATAATCACCGTCTCGCTTTTACTCCTAGTAACCTTTTCAAGGAGTCGGCCGATTGTGGAGTTTGTTATCAAAAGATAGACATAAACTACAGAGAATATTCTTGTGTGAAAGGATGCGTTTATGCAATGCACTC
>NW_013619005.1:0-1746 GCF_000695525.1 Brassica oleracea var. oleracea
AGAAGATGAAACAGGTTGAAGTCATATCATGATTTGAGAAGTTATATATAACGTGAAACAGATTCCTAGATCAAAAGTTATGTAGGAAAAAAATTGTTTGAAGTGGTGAAAACTAATTTTGAACGTGGGATGAGATCCTTTGAAAAAAATATAGGAGTTTAGTTATATTTGAAGTTGCAAATTTTGAAAATTATGTGATGGTTTTTTAGCTTTTTCTAATTTTTTTTTTTTGTAAAACAATAGCCATGTGTCATTATTTTAGTGAGCAAGTGAATTGTGCTTCGGTAAATAAAAGATAATTCAAATCTATTGGATGATGGGCTTCATCCAACCCATTTGATACTGGGCTTCGTTGACGATGTTGACCTAATTCTGATTATGAAACTGTGCTATGACATAACTTTTGTTACCTTTATTAGGAGTACTCGCCAGTTTTTCCATTTTTGAGGTAACAATTATACATTTGTATTTTTTTAGTTTGTAGTCCAACTGAGTTGTTAAACTTTTATTCAAAGATTTCTTTTATTTAGTCTTAGGAAAATGTATCATCCGTTTACTATCTAATAAAATATAAGATGTTCAAAAAAAGAAAGAACTAAACGATAAATAATGTTTGTAATAAACCAAAACTATAGGGGAAATACTGTGATAAATAAAACAAGAAGATTAAATATGTAATAAACAAAACCTCAACTGGCTCCCGACGATTATGTGAGTATTCTTTTGGACCGTATACAAAAAGAATTTTGTCTGTGGACTAACTAAACTTTTGTCTACGAATCAATTAATACACACTACAAAGACAAAAACATTCCTTCTGATCTAGTAAGTACTGTATTAAGCAATAAATTACCTTCATTAAGGTGTATAGATCAGATCTCAAACATAACCTTGGGGTGTTACCGGGTCAAAATGAAAGACCCGCTCAATCCGGGTCGGGTCCAACTCCTAACAAGAAAAGGAGCGGAGGAACCAAACCATGACGTGTAAAACTATGACTGGCTAACGACAACTTCTCTTCCTTCAATCAAAATCGATTCTTGACGTTCTGGATCGGAAAAGTCATCTCCTTTTTAGGGTTCCTCCGAAGTCAAAAAAGCCATTTTTTGCTCACTGTTCCAAAGATTTTACCTTTTTCACTTTCTGTTATAAGTAAACCTTACTCACTCCCGTGATCTTCTCCAGTGAGTGAGCAACTTGATTATTTCTCTACAACATTTTCTTAAAACAATGTGTTGTAAATGCAGCTAGGGTTTCTCGGAATCGGTGCGTACAATTACAATCTCTTGGAATTGGGTTTAAGGGCTTTTGGGAAATTGCAATTCTTCTTAGTCGCGATCGAAAAGTCGGAGACTTTTAGGACAATGTCGGCCTCCGACCGAGAGTTCCGTTCAGTTCTCGTTCCCGCCGGTAACAAGCTGCAGCAGAAACCGTTGTCAAAGCCGGTGAAGAAGACCGCTAGTAAATCGAAAGACCTAACCTTTACGGCGTCTCCGGCGAAGAAGAGTTCGTCTCCTCTGAGCCCTTCGATTCTGAGGAGGAACGGTGTCTCAATGAACGCATCGTACTCGTCGGAGGCGTCGTCTTCGTGCGAGTCGTCGCCGTTGAGTATGGCGTCTACTTCTAGCGGGAAGAGGGGTTTGCGGCGTACCGGGTCGAACTCTTCAAGCACACTGAGAAGGAATATGACGGAGGAGACAGGTGATTGCTTCTCTGATGGTCGTAGAAGATGCGCTTGGATCACTC
>NW_013619006.1:0-1745 GCF_000695525.1 Brassica oleracea var. oleracea
TATTAATAAAATTTTATTTTAAAATATAATTTATATTTATCTGTTAACAAATATTTTAAATTTTTTTACCGCACATGGTGCAGGAAGGACACCTAATTGTAGTAGATGTTCTTAGTACAAAAAAATAGAAGTTCAAAGAATAACTTTATGCCACAATGTATAGGTTCAACATTATAACCGTGCAAACGACATCAAATATATTTGGAGGCAGAAAAATTAAGGGAAAATTGCCAAAACGGAACAAAAAAAACAACATAGTTGTCCATATGGTATAAAACCATATTTTTCCATTTATTATCCTTTTTATCCTTTTTATTACTGAAATTTAATAAAATAAATAGTTTTATGAATCTAAAAAATATTAAAAATATAAACAATTAATAAAACACCTGTATACACAAACACATATTTTTTTGGTTGAAAAAATTGATAAATAAAATTTTAAAATTACGTTCCACTAAAAGTAGAATTCATCTTCTACGAAAAATGGGTTAGTAGAAAACGAATTCCAGAATAAACAAGTCCATCTACTTTTTTTAGAAGAAACAATCTAAAAATGATTAAGATTCTAAATATATGGAGAATGGAGGATGTGAATTCTACTAATTGTAAAAATCACTACTTTTATTTTGAATGCAGTTTCTACTTTTATGAAGTATTCTAAAATTCCGGGTATACGAAATCTAAACTTAACACGAACATCTACAAAAAGTAGAAATTGTATTCAGAATTTTTGCCATGGTTCTACACAGTGTAGAATGTGCCTTCTACGGATAAAAAACCATTTTTCCGAAAATTAAAGAAGTTTCAGTTAAGAAAATATTCTAAAAATATTCTAATTTCCTAAAACGTGTCCTGATTGATTTTCTTTGTCAAGCTATAAAAAAACGATTTTGACTTTTCTTCTTCATCAATCTATGATTTCTCCATAGTTTGTCTTGTGATTTTCAAAAACTCTTGTTCTATGATGCATATCTATACAATATGTGGTGTTTGAGAACTTAGTGTAAGCACATAATGAGTTTTTTTTGCTGATGATAAATGGGGTAGACTACTGTTATTAGAATCAAGTTCTACCTTAGAAGATTTTAAAAGAATAGTTTTGGAGGATTTTAGAAACCAAATGCAATTATGTTACGGGATATTTTTGATCTGTGTCGTGTGTTCTTTTTTAAAAATTATTTTTACATTCTTTTCCTTTCTAAAACATTATGGGATTACCTTATTTTTTTTATCTTTTTCTATTAAACTTTTTAAAAATGGTTTTGATTTATGTTTAATTTGATTAAGGAAATGTTAGTTTTGGGATTATGAAAAATATTATACTATAGGAACAATTTAGTGATTGTTTTATACTATAGAGACAACTATGTTGTTTTTTTTTGTTCCGTTTTGGCAATTTTCTCAAAAATTAATACTTCAACACAACACTACAAAGATAAATCTATTATTTTTCAACTAATGTTCCTAAGTTATACTTGAAACATGGTTTTTAAAAGTTTGATTAAATGTTTCATAGTAGGTTATTATTACACAAAACAATAAATGAAAAATCAAAACTAAATCCAAACACTATATTTATAAATTATTAAATATGAAATTTAAATTCCAAACCCTATATCTAAACTCTAAACCCTACCCGAACCCCAAATCTTAAAACTAAATCCAAACATTGTATTTGAAACCCTAAACTCTAATCCTAATCTCTATATTCCAAATCATAAAATTTAACAATCATATATACT